>NW_021703772.1:87167690-87360089 GCF_005190385.1 Monodon monoceros | reverse complement strand
AAACTAAAAATAGAAGTGCCATATGACCCAGCAATCCCACTACTGAGCATATACCCTGAAAAAAACATAATTCAAAAAGAGTCATGTGCCACAATATTCACTGCAGCAGTATTTACAATAGCCAGGACATGGAACCAACCTAAGTGTCCAATGACAGATGAATAGATAAAGAAGATGTGGCACATATATACAATGGAATATTACTCAGCCATAAAGATATGAAATTGGGTTATCTGTAGTGAGGTGGATGGAACTACACTGTCATACAGAGTGAAGTAAGTCAGAAAGAGAAAAACAAATACCGTATGCTAACACACATATATGGAATTAAAAAAAAAAAAACACAACGAAACAGCTTCTGAAGAACCTAGGGGCAGGACAGGAATAAAGACGCAGAAGTACAGAATGGACATGGGGTGGGGGATGCGTAAGCTGAGACGAAGTGAGAGAGTGGCATGGACATATATACACTACCAAATGTAAAATAGATAGCTAGTGGGAAGTAGCTGGATAGCACAGGGAGATCTGTTTGGTGCTTTGTGACCACCTAGAGGGTGGGATAGGGAGGGTGGGAGGGAGACACAAGAGGGAGGGGATATGGGGATATATGTATATGTATAGCTGATTCACTTTGTTATACAGCAGAAACTAACACAACATTGTAAAGCAATTTTACTCCAATAAAGATTGTTTTTAAAAAAGTGAAGGGGAAATAAAGGCTCTCAGATAAACAGAAATTCGTTGCCAGCACTCCTGTCTTGCAAAAATGTGAAAGGAAGTTCTTCAGAGAGTAAGAAAATAAAATAGGTCAGAAACTCAGATCTTCATAAAGAAAGGAAGAGCATAAAACTAAGTGAAAAATATTTTTTTTCTTTTTCTTTTATCTATCAGGTAACCGTTTACTAAAAATCAAAACAGTAACAAGGTATCAGGTGTAATTTATGGGTAAGTGAGAAAATGACAGTAATATTATAAGGGATGGGAGGGTTTGGGAATACTCTCTTATGAAGTAGGAACACTACCTATGAAGCATATAAGGTTATTTAAAAAGAAACTTACATTAGTTGTAAATATATGTTGCAAACTGTAAGATAACAAGTGAAGTATTTTAAACAGAAGTACAATTGATATACTAAGAGAGGAGAGAAATTGGAATTATACAAAATGTTACATTAAAACCAAGGAAGGCAGAAAAAGAATGGAAGATAAAAATAAAAAGAAAGGAAAAGAAAAAAACAAAGAGCAAGGGCAAAATATAGAAAACAGTTATAAAGCATATTCTGACTCAAAGACCTGTACATGAATGCTTATAGCAATTTTAGTCATAATGGTCAAAAACTGAAAACAACCAAAATGTCCTTCAATAGGAGAATGGAAAACAAGGTCATATATTCATAAAATAGGATACTACTCAGCAGTAAAAAGGAATAGACTGCTAATATATGCAAAAACATGGATGAATCTGAAAAACATTATTTTGAGATTGACACAAAATAATTCATACTGTATGGTTCCAATTTATATGAAAGCTAGTAAAACTAATCTATACTATTAAAAAACTTTAAAGTAGTTGGCTTCTTGGATGATTGTCTAGAAAGCAGCAAGCAATTACTTCTGTAAGAATAATATGTCTTGATGGTGATGCATTACATGGGAATATGTAGATATTAAAACTTATGGAGGGCTTCCCTGGTGGCGCAGTGGTTGAGAGTCTACCTGCCGATGCAGGGGACACGGGTTCGTGCACCGGTCCGGGAAGATCCCACATGCCATGGAGCCATGTGAGCCATGGCCGCTGAGCCTGCGTGTCCCGAGCCTATGTTCCGCAACAGGAGAGGCCACAACAGTGGCAGGCCCGTGTACCGCAAAAAAAAAAAACAAAAACCAAAAAACAAAAAACTTATGGAATAGTACACTTAATATTTATGCAATATACTTATGTAAATTTACCTCAAGGGAGAAAATGGAACTGGAAACAAATATTGAAATCTAGTTAGCAGGTGTCCAGAAAAGAGTTTTATTGGCTCATTGGATTGAAAATACCTTTAGTAGAATTTATTTTAGGGAAGGTTTGATACAGAGTAAATACAATGCTATGAGTAACCTGATTTCTGTCTTTCCACAGCAACATTCTCCAGTATTACCTCTTTGTTCTCAGTTTTCTTGGGGCGGTCCACTGGCAATACCAGGTTTCCCTTTTTTTGGTACCAAAGTGAATACATTATCTTGAGACCTTATACTTTTATGCCACCCTATCTAGAAGAAAAGGGAAAAGGATAAGAGACACTTCTGTTTCATGAAAGTCCCAGGAAATATTATTTTGCATCTCTTTGGGTCCCATCTGTTATGCCTACCTTTGGACGTAGGAATAGGGTCAATAACATTAAATAAAGAAAAATAAGTAAGGGTAGGGAAGACCCACAAAGAAAATCTAAGTTCTAATACCAGAAGAGTGGGAAGTGAGTCTTCACAGGAGAAATGTTCCTGTTAAAAGAAATTAATTTATTGCTTTTCACCCTAAACTCAGAACATTGGTTTTAAATTTTAACAAGTCTAGCATTTTAATCAGCATTTGAATGTTACTAAGATGTAACTTAAAATTCAAGTAACATTGTGACTTAATTAGGTAGTAAATGTTGGACTCATGTTAAAGACTTACAAAGTAGGTGGGTAGAAAATAAGAAACTATTAAATTATCTTAATTGCTCTATATGTTGGCAATGGATTAATAATATGATGATTATCAGGTCAGGTCAGAATTGTTTTTCATTTTCCAAAGTAGGTACAATATAATCCTTAAGATAATTGGGAGAGATTAAATCAGATCAAAGTTAAAATGAATTTCTGAGTGTAAAAATCTGTAATATTTATGAATTGATTTCACTGTGAGAGTTATGAAACCAGTGCAGAATCCTGTCATTTTGGCATCATAATTTTCCCTCCTATACATTCAAGTTATATCTACATAATCAAATTATACTGTGATCAAATAACTCCAGGTCCAGAAAATTTGATTTAAAAAAATTTTGCAGTAACTTCCATCATCATAAGCAGTATATCCTTACTACTTTTCCTGGGAAGTTAGGAAGAATATTGAAATAATTATTTATTATGATGTCAGAGAAGACCTTTGAAATAGCAAATACCAGTTAGAATTTTCTACGACAGGATTTTGATTTCTTTGTATTCCATACCACAATGAAGGATCATACAATGTCTAAATCAAATGATAAGCTTAAAAAGCAGAAGTAGCGGCAAAGAGGTTGGAACAGTTTACTGGCTAGCAGAATAGAGGTATAGTTTCATGAATCAGAAACTAAGTTGTTTAAAAATAAAGGACATCAGGGACTTCCCTGGTGGCGCAGTGGTTAAGAATCCGCCTGCCAATGCAGGGGGCACGGGTTCAAGCCCTGGTCAGGGAGGATCCCACATGCCGCGGAGCAGCTGAGCCCGTGCGCCACAACTGCTGAGCCTGCGCTCTAGAGCCCGCGAGCCACAAGTAGAGAAAGCCTGCACACAGCAACAAAGACCCAACACAGCCAAATATAAATAAAATAAATAAATTAAAAAAAAAAATAAAGGACATCAAAGTTTCCTTCATAAAGGAAGAGGAACCACAAGACCATAATCAACTGTTTTATAATACGACGCTAATTTCCTGGTTAATTTTCAAGTCAAGCAATTAGTTTTTAAAAACACACTAAATGGTCTCAAAATGACTATAAATTATTTGCAATTTCCTGTCATCAGCTATTCTAATAAAAGCTGAATATAACTCAATATTCTGTAGAAAAAACTGATGTCACTTAACTGTTAAACTCCATTCAGCCTTCCGTACTATTTGAGTTCCTCAGTGGAAGAATATAGAAATGGCAGCATAAATTACCTTTGCACCTTCTTTCAAGCTCTCCTGACTCTGCATTTATATTATTTGTTATGATTTTGAAATTAGTTTTTATAACTTGAGAGCACTATAGTCTAGACATTTCAGAGCATGATTCTAAAGTAGGGTTAGTTGCCTTGAAGTCTCAACGCTATCAGTTACTACCTATGATGTCAGTTTTCCCACCATGAAATGGAATAATATTAAGACCAAACTCAGAGGGTTTTCCATAGTGGCTGCACCAATTTACATTAGGATGGGAGAGTGTCTTAATCCCTTCAGACTTCTATAACAAAGTACTACAGACTGGGTTGCTTATAAACAACAGAAATCTATTTCTCACAGTTTTGGAGGCTGAAAGCCCAAGATCATGGTTGTTTGTTGGCCCTCTACTGGGTTGCAGAAGGAGCTACAGGGCTCTGTAGGATTTCTTTTATAAGAGTACTAGTCCCATTCAGGAGGCACCACCCTCCTGACCTACTCTCTCCCAAAGCCCTATGTACTAATATAATCAACTTTGGAGGTTAGAATTTCACCGTATGAATCTTGGGAGGACACAAACATTCAGACAATAGCAGAAAGCTCTACAAGTTTCTGACAGACAACATGGAATTCAAAGAGGAATTTTTGATTACTGTAACAACCTTAAGAAATAAAGAAAGTGACACTAAGTCTTAGATACATCAGTTGCTAGATAAAGATTAACAGGAGACCACAGCTACTCCTGGGCTGTGAAAGTGAATGAACCAATTGTATTTCCTCCCCAAGTTTTTTAAGCTACAACAATTTGGGTCAGATTTTCAACTACTAGCAACAAAATGGATTCACATAGAGACACTTTCACAAATAAGTGTTTTAATGTTTTATAGCTCATTTTTGTCTGTTCTATTAGGGACATTTTTAACGACAAAAATTTCAATGTTCTGGAATTTAATGTTTAATTGAACTGTTCATTGTTGGGAATGAATGTTTTCATGCAGGATGTTTAACAGTTTTGTTATAATACCCCAGATGAAAAGATAGAATGTTAGAAGTGGTAGGAGTCATATGAATAATTCTATTCAAAACACTCTTTATACTGCTTAGGGAGGTGGTCTCAGGAAAATTAAGTGAATTATGCGGGATACCTCAGCAACTGAATCAGTGCATTTTTAACCCTGAGTCAGTGTGCAGGCCCTCCTCCAAGCTGCAAACCTGTGTTCATAAACTAGATCCCATTACCATGTATTCTCTGTTAAAAATGCTTGTCCAATGATGTCCTAATACTTCCTTAGAACATACGATCAGCGGCATTATTTCTCTTTTTAAAAAATAGCAAATTTTAGGGCTTCCCTGGTGGCTCAGTGGTTGAGAGTCCACCTGCCGATGCAGGGGACACGGGTTCGTGCCCCGGTCCGGGAAGATCCCACATGCCGCGGAGCGGCTGGGCCTGTGAGCCATGGCCGCTGAGCCTGCACGTCCGGAGCCTGTGCTCCACAATGGGAGAGGCCACAACAGTGAGAGACCCGCGTACTGCAAAAAAATAGCAAATTTTATTTTCCTGTTACAACTGGCCTATTCTTTAAATCTTCATAGCTACATTATCAAAAAGGTTTCATTATTGAACTTTAAAAGTGAGGATATTACACATCAGAGAGTATAAACAAGTTACCTAAGGTCATACATTTAATAAGTTGTAAAATATGAAATTTATATCATGTTTGTTTGCTTACAGAGCCTCTGCCCTGACTGCATGATATTTAGCTATATTTATGGTATAAAATTTAGAAATATATCTGTAGAGTTATATTTACAGCACCTTTAACATTAATACATCAAGTATTTTCAAGGAGGATAATTGGCTTTGGTGAGGAATGTGCATAAGCTGGTGTTATTTTTGAATGTTAATCCTCTTTTTAAAAATGAAACCTGCTTTGATTTTATGTTAAACATTGGTAGCAAATATCCCCTACAACTTTGATCTGACAATATAATCCTAATTATGCCCAAGAAAACCTAGGATGTTCAAAGGTGTGAAAATTGGAATCTTAAATGGCAGCTCAAAAAGTTCAAAAATAGTCAACAGCAAAAAAGAAAGAAACAAAAAGATTCCTTTAGCTCAAACCCTGACTTGGCCTCCCCTTCTTATTGGCTTGGACACACTGCAGATTAAACTATTTGTGAGGCTCACTGAGCCTGGGCTGAACTAAAACCTCCACTAGTTCACACAATTCTGCTTTCAAGTTATCTTGTCAGGGAAGCTGACAGCTTCAGTGATGCTACTTTATAGACCCCTTGGCAAAAATAGGATGCTGAAAATCTACCCATAAAAAACTAAACCCACAGAATTCTGCTGTCCTTTGGTCAAAGAATATAAAATGCACTTGATCTCATGTTGTTTGAGATGCGGCTGTGCGTATAAACTCTTCAGAGACAGTAAATTAGACGCCACAGGAAATGAAGAAAAAGGACCAGCTATTCCGGCTCAAAGCTTCATGCAAAAAAAAAGACACGCTGATACTCAAAATCTTCCTCCTAAACAGATTGGTTACATCTTTTATAACACTTCACTTACTTAACAACCTTGTTAAACACTGGTCTGTTTGACTTAGATACAATTAATAAGAAAAAGAAGAAAAATAAAATACTACCACCCAAGTTATATACAAATTGCTGCCACATTTCCTAATATTGGATTGATTTTCAGAAAACAATATTGCAATATGTGTGTGTGTGTGTATGTGTGTGTGTTTAGAAACTATGACATTCATCCCAGTTGAAAAGGATAATTATTACTAACCATGTATATTGGTTGTTCTGACCTTTTTTCATCTAGTGCTCATGCTGTCCAACTTGTATTTGGTGGAATCTTACTCTTTACACATTTTAAATTATTAATCACAATTCAAATCTAGCACTGGGTTATTCATGCACATTGTTGAAAGCTGACTACAGCATTGTAATGGCAGATACAATTAGTACTGTAACGTCAGTACCACCATCTTCCATTCTATTTTTTCACAAGTAAATTAAAATAGTGTTTAATTATGATATTTTTCAGTATTCATTTCTGGTTTAATAAGGTTTCCTGACAGATAACTGCACTGATTATGTGTGCATGATAAATGTTTAATAGCAGAAAATGAGCTCAGTTATAAGCATATTCAGTGTTTTTTATCTTTTCAATAGAAAACAAATGCATATTTTTTTCTTATTGCTTTCCTCTTTTGTATTATTTATGTATGGGTACAAAAATATGTGAGATTGCTTGGTAATATCCTCTTTTTTATAGAAAGAGAAAAAATAGATATTAGTACATTCATTTAGATACTGTAATGTACATGGTTATTCTTTGTGTACAAATTGTACTGTTATTTCCAAATGCAAAGAAATTCCTGTAGATCCCTTCCAAACTTCTAGCATACAATTGCTGTGCCAGGAGGCAGCCATGCTTATGCAGCATTAAGTGTGGTTGAACTCTAGCCCAGGTTTCATTTGGAAACATGAATGAACCCTGGTGATTATCAAGCTAGCAGTAAGCCTCTTCCCAGTACAGTCTCCTGACAAAAGTAGTTGAAAGGTATGTGAACAGCAATTAATCACTCTTCTACTTACTTGTCCTGAACAGAATTTAATTAAATACAGTTCATACCTCTAAGTCTACTTTCATCATGTCTTCAGAGGTTCCAAACTGCTTGAGTTGGCAACTTGCCAAGGAGGAAAATTATGCTGGGGGAAACAAAGCAAAGGTCTCATTAAAATTGAGACAGGGCTTCCCTGGTGGCGCAGTGGTTGAGAGTCTGCCTGCCGATGCGGGGGGCACGGGTTCGTGCCCCGGTCCGGGAAGATCCCACATGCCGCGGAGTGGCTGGGCCCGTGAGCCATGGCTGCTGAGCCTGCGCGTCCGGAGCCTGTGCTCCGCAATGGGAGAGGCCACAACAGTGAGAGGCCCGTGTACCGCAAAAAAAAAAAAAAAAAAAAAAAATGGAGACAAAGAATCAGTGGAAGGAACAATAGGCCAAGTAAGTACACTAATATCTTAATAATGAGCAAGCTCAGAACCCTTTAAATGGCCTCTCTTTGTAGAAATACAGTGGTGGAATCTCCTCAAAATATTAATATTGTCTTTATAATGAATTTTAAAGGAAATTATGCAACCCAATATCTTGAAAGCAGCATCTAAGGCCATCTTAAGAAGGTAAAGAAAAATAATTATTGGGTACAAGAAGTTTGATTTTATATACTATTTGAGGGAAAGATACCATAGTTCTTAATCAATATCACTCCAATAAATATATGTCACTAAAACTGCTAGGTCTTTTTCTTGTTAAGTCCTATATTGAGATAATGATAATGGCCTTGGATTAATAAACTTTCGCCCAATAAAATAACTGAATATTTTTTTAATATATGAATTTGAAAAAATTTAAAGAGTTTATTTTGATGTTTCCAATATTTTCCATGAATAAGCCACGTCTATTATTTTCAGATTCAATGGCTGTAAAAGAGAATTTAGAAAAGTGAGATAATACACATTCCTATATAATCACGTTATCCATTTTCACCATGAATCACTCCTCCTGACAACCTTTTTCTTATTGGAAAAGTCTAAGGTTATGCCGTAGGCATTCTAAATACCTTCGGTCTAAATACATTCAATGTCTTTGGAATTGTTATTTAATTTGTTTAATTCAATATGTATTCATTGAGCAAGAACTTTTTCTTCAATGCTGTGTTGGCTTCTAGAGGAGATGCAAAGAATATATACAGCTTTTGTTCTTAAAAGGGAACATTTAATGTTAGGAAAGTCCATAAAACAAGTACATAGTACACAAAGCACATAAATGAAAAGAGGAATTCAGAAAAGGAGAAGCTTAATACGGTGTAAATTTTTTAAAGTAGAAGAAGAGACAGAGATTATCAAACCTTACGGATGGGAGCAATCATACACTATACTATTTGTGAACAGAATCAGGTTAATCATTTATAGCAAATGTGTTTTTGAGAAATGCTTGGCGTTCTGCAGCACAAGACTCTGATGGAATGTAACCCAAGCATCCATTTCTACCTAACCTTCTTTTCATCAATGTTCACCTTCCGCAGGCATATGACAGAAAGCAGACATTTTTGATCTCAGACTATTTTTTAGCATGATGTTCTTCTCCATCTCATTCAGCTCTGCCATGTAACCCTATACTCACTTTCCTGGAATAGCTGAACACAACCATCTACATATTACCTGTGCTTTGTCAGTGGGACATATGGAGTGGACTATCGTTTCTCTTTATTCATTTTCACATTTGTCCCACAATACCACTCCAAAGGTTTTACATGTATATTTGAATTCCTTTTAGATATTTATATTCCCATGATGTAATTCTGTATAATTTCTCCAAATTTTCAGTAAATTTGTACCATAAATATGACTTTTTCTTTGTCCACAGAAACTTAACTAAGACATTCAGCTATCTGTAAGGGGGTCCCCTTGTGGGTACCCTTGCTGTTGGATTCTTTATTCTCTTTCTCAAGGTACCGCCTTCTCCCAATCTCCACCATGAGGATTGTCACCTACCTTTCAACAATTCAGAGCATTCATCCACATAACAGATTTGAATTTTTAGTCTGGAAAAATTAATTCCCCAGTATGCATCTGTATGTGAGATAGGAAGATAGAAGAAAAGGTTCGGGAGAGAACCACGGAAATGAAGAAGGGAGAGCTTTAGCATGATACTGAGTAGTTTCTGTTGATCTCCTTAGTTACCCAGATAGGGCCTGTTTCAATTTCTCTGTCATTCTGAATCGTAGGGATATCAGGGACATTTGCTTTTTTCAGTCATTCAGTGCAGACTCTTGAACCAATTGTGTGTGTGTGTGCACACATACACGTACATGCACTCTCCTAAAGAAAAAATACTAACTCAAAAATATCGCTGTCCAAGCTGTGAAACAGGAGCAAATGTTCTTTGTCTCTTAGTTTTCTAGGCATTTATCTGCAATAGAGAAATTATTATTTTTATGCAGAAAATATACACATTAGCTCTTTGATCTTCTCTTTTTCAATTAGGCTATTTTTATTTGAGTTCGGGGAGACTGAGATCTTTGCTTCCATTTACAGGAATGTCCAACTTCATGTTTCAGTCCTTTTCTCCAGTAGGTCTTAAATTTTGGACATTTTTTCTTCCAAATTTTTTCCTATGTTCTTTTGAATGAAGCTCTTTTGATTATTCGGGAAAAGACATCCATGGTTTAGTTGCCTATCTGGTATCCATTTGTTCATCATCTTCTCTCTTGCAAAAAGAACCTTCTTTTTTTTTTTTTGTTTTTAGAGTGACCATGTGGAAATCTGCAGGTGCTACATCTTGATCGATTTCCCATCCCCTTACCTTTTCCTGTAGTTACAGGCAGTTCTGGCCAATGAAATCTAAATGAAATTCCACTGTAATTATTTCTGGAAACATTTGATTTCCTGATAAGTGGGACATATACAGCTGAGACCCTCCTTCCTGCTCTGGTGTGTCCAATCAACAAAATTCTATAAAATTCCAGGAAAACCTACTGATCACCCTACATTGTGAAAGAATACCCCTTTGAGAGATTCTTGGGAGTGTCTCATAAAGGGGAGGTTAGAGGAGGATATTTTTAGGGTTTTAGGGCCTGAAATGGCAGAGTATATGACATGATAGTTTTGTAACAGATGAACATAATGAGGTGAGGGTCTTGAAGCAGGCCTTGATAAGCAAAGAGTCAGTGCCCACAGTTAGCTTATCAAGGAACAAGTAATTTCTGAAACAAATAGTTAACTTATTTTCTTCCTAGTCCCAATGTTATTTAGCATAGAAATGGGAATTGACTAGCACAGAAAAAAAGGAAAGCATACTTATTCTCAGAATTGTTTAGCATAAAGATAGGAACACATGTTGACTGAGCACCCACTACCATAATGATATAATGTCTGTAGCTCCATTGGAATAAAACACACAAGGGAAGGGCCACTAGAATATCAGAGACAGCTGCCCCAAAATGTTCTGCCACTGAACTAATGACAGCATCTTTCTGTCTCTGTTGTTCTTGTTATGTGAAAAAGAGAAACCTTAATTTATTTAAGCCACTAATTAGGGTTTTCCATTACTCGTAGTTGAATATATTCCTAACTAATATTACATGTAAGACTAAGCATATGACTTTTTAAAATAGTGAGAATGTTATTTATTGTTATTTTTAATGACCTTTTAAAAACAACTGATTTTTTTCAATCACATCTTGAATATTTTCATGATAAAATATGTAGAAAGACTTAAAAATCTCAAATACATGGCATCTCTCCTTCATTATTCAGACTCTTTGTAATGTAATTAAACCAGTGTGAATTTAATGCTTCACTGCAGGAAAAGAAAATGGACACCCTGAATCAGTACATTTAAGGAGTGTTGAAATAATTTCAGAAAGATAGGGTTTGCTTTAAGGTTAAGGTTCATTTATATACTACCTATAGTTCTGCTTTCACATTTTCACATTCAGTCAGGTTCACTGCTTACTTTATGTTAAATAAGCATTAGGTTGTTTGGCTAAATATGCCAGGAACTATAGGGAATATAATATTAGTATGTTTAAGAGTAAGTTTCTCCAAGGAAGAAACCATACACCGTTTCTAGTTGTGTCCCTATAAACTAGCAGAAAGATTAGGACATTGTAGAATGCTAGCAAATACATATTTGTTGGTTGAATTAATAAACATGAATAAGTGAATGAGAAAAAGGAAGACCAAGTCACATATTTATCCTTAACCTATCCCTGTCTCCAGAATGAAGGAATTCTCATAATGGGTCATTAGTGACCCTTCATTCCTGCAGAGCTAATCTACCATGATGGTACAGGGTTTGGTTAGAAGATGTTTCTCTGGTATGTAAATGTTTCTCCTTTCTTAGGAGGCCCTGTTCTCTGGGAGGCATGAGTTATCGCAGGCTTGAGCTCAGGGCCGGCTGCATGGACATGTATTTAACCAGTGCAGTCTGCACCAGGGCCCCACATTCAGAAGGGTGCCTTGTTGTTTGGGGTTTAATGCTTTGTGGTCATTGCCTTGACATTTTGTTTTTTTAATTTCATCTTTGAATTTGGGTTTTGTAAGTAAAGTCTGATTGGATGATGGAGCCAGGGGACTTGGAGCCTCAGTTCACATGTGGTCCTGTACCCCACTGTCTTCATACTTCCCTGGGACAAATTCTTGGCTACCTGCTACCCAGCTCCTTAAGAGGAGAGCTGAGCCTTGAGCCTTCCCTGAAGAAGAAATTCTGCTTGTGGACAGCAGTCTCATCCCATGCACCAGAGGTCCTAGCCTGTACTCCCTGATGGCCTGCCCTATAGATTTCAGACTTGCTTTCCTAGTTCTCACAATCACATGATATACATTTCTTAAAATATAGCTCCTAACTGATTCTGTTTCTCTGGTTGAACTCCAATTGACACAGCACATTAAACTATGATATAAGCAGTATGACCAGAATCAAGGGAATGAAAAGGAAAATTCAGCTAAAGAATTCATTTTAGAGCAATACTAACCATGGACATTTATCATTTGTTTTAAAAATTAAAAATGCTTTTAAACCTTGAAAAACTCCTAATTAATATGTCTTGGCTTTATTTTCTCTACCAAGTAAATCTGTGCTTTAATTTCTTCAATTAAAGTACATGCATCAGGTTGAGAAGACTGTGAAAATTCTCACTTGCCACAGACCTCCTACTTTGCCAGTCAAAATATTTTGTGGTGTCTCTACTGCCAAAAAATTACACATACAGTAATTTATTTATTCAAATATACAGTAATCTATTATACAGTGATCTATTATGTATAATCTATTTGAATAAATAGATTGCTGTATGTGTAATTTGTAGTTTTGTAAGTTGGAAGTTTTGTGAATTAGTTACAAATCACAATGTAAAATTTCATCTGTCTAAATCACCTAAGAAAAAGAGTGTGTTAATAAAAATGATAAGCATATGCTGGAGAAACATCTAAGTTTGAAAACTAATCTCAGGTAATAAGTACAAATGAGTACAAATTTGTCAGATGTACAGAGAAGAAGAGAGGAGTGACTAGACAAATCATGAGAGACAGAAATCCTACCCTAGGCAGAACCCTCCTACACTGTTGGTGGGAATGTAAATTGGTGCAATCACTATGGAGAACAGTATAGAGGGTTCCTCAAAAAACTAAAAATAGAGTTAACATATGTTCCAGCAATCCCACTCCTGGGCATATATCCTTTGAAAAGATACATGCACCCCAATGTTCACAGCAACACTTTACAATAACGAAGACAGGGAAGCAACCTAAATGTCCATCGACAGATGAATGGATAAAGAAGATATGGTATATATATATATACACTGGAATACTACTCAGCCATAAGAAAGAATGAAATAATGCCATTTGCAGCAACATGGATGGACTTAGAGATTATCATATTAAGTGAAGTAAGTCAGACAGAGAAAGACAAATATCATATGATATCACTTATATGTGGAATCTAAAAAAATGAAACAAATGAACTTATATATTGATAAAAAACAGAAGTAGACCCAAACATAGAAAACCAACTTATGTTTACCAAAGGGGAAAGGGGTGGTGGAGGGATAAATTAGGACTTTGAGATTAACATAAACACACTATTATATATAAAATAGATAACCAACAAGACCTACTGTATAGCACAGGGAACTATATTCAACATCTTGTAATAATGTATAATGGAAAGAATCTCTAATATATATATATATATATATATATACACATCACTGAATCACTTTGCTGAACACCTGAAACTAACACAACATTGTAAATCAACTATACTTCAATTAAAATGTTTTTAAAAATCCTACCTTAGGTAGATACTGAAATTTGGAACTGAGAGTCATAAGTTCTAGTTTTTACATGAGTCACACAGACATTAGCAAGTAAAACCTTCTGATAAGCCTTTTCAAGATCATACTATCAAGGACAGTCATACATTTATGTAGTCAACTCTATTAATCTAAACAAAAATGCTGACGTCTAGAAACTCTCCCACCTAGAAGATCAGTCGTTCTTTTCCAAATATCAGGCACAGCCTGGCTTCTCTTTCTCCACCCATTTCAATCTCCCTTCTCTTCCCAAAGTCAAAAAGAATAGAAGAAAGAGATGGAGATAGTGAAAAATAAATGTCAAAGTTTGTTTTCAGTTGTTTTAGCAAGTGCTTCATAACAAAAATACCTTTCAATGTGAAGAGTTAATACACCTTTATTATGACTATAAAATTCTAACTTAATTCTGCAACGTCACAAATTCAAACACATTTAAGAAAACTTGCAGTAAACTAAATGAATGAAGCAGGTTAGAAATTCAAATTTTCTGGAAAATTCCAATTTAGTATCATTTCACATACAGCCTATCTTCAATCTTCTGGAATGTCTATTAGACATATGTGAGACTTCTTTATTTTATCTTATTTTTTAAAAAATTTAACCTAACTTTTATATTTTTCATCTCTTTCTTTCTGAGTGATGCTGTCAGGTTTATTTCTTCAGTGCTTCCTTTCATTTTTCTAATTCTTTCTTCAATGTTGTCTCATCTGCAGATTAATTATCCATTTGACTTTCATATTTTAACAATCACTTTTTTTTGTTGAAAGTTCTAATTTTGTTCTTTTTTTATACCTTTCTGGAACTTTTTGGTACCATAGTTTTTCTAACTTCTGCCTACCATTCCTCTTGATCCTCATTTTCTGCCACCCCTACTATGGTTTCTCTCACTCAGTCTTCCTCAGCCATACAGGCTTTCTTATTGTTTTCAGTTACCATTTCAGGGCCTCTGTATTTGTGATTCCCTCTGCCTGGAACACTCTTCCTCCAGCTACTCATCTGACTTGCTCACATATCTCCTTCACGTTCAAGTATCCCTTTCTCATTGAAGCCTTCCCTGATCTTCAATGTAAAATTGGAACCACACTCTTTCACAGTATTCTTGATCTACCTTCCTTGCTTTATTTTAATTCATAGCATATTTCACCATGAAACTTATTTTACTTACTTTGTTTATATCTGTCTCTCACAATTAAAATATAAATTCCATAAAGGCAGTGATAAGGGCAGTCGTGGTGGGTGATGGTGGTTAATTTTTATATTCCCAGTAACTGGAAAAATGCAGAATGTCTGATGTAAATGGTCTTCAATAAATGTTATGCTAGGTAAAATCAGTAAGTGTTGTTGAATGATTATTTCCCCCTTTTTATTTCTTTTTAATTCTTTTAAACATAACTGATAATCTAGTTTGATAATTCTATTATATGAAATTCTTAAAGGTCCAATGCTATAGTTTGTGTTTTAAGCTAAATAATATTTGGTAGATTGTAACTATGTATTGTGGACTTTTGGAGGCCTTGTTGTTGTTGGGTTTTTTAAAATTATTATTATTGTAATTGAATTTGGAAAGCTCCATATTCACTGCGGCTGAGGTTTTTTTCTCTGCAATAATCTTTCAAGGTCTGAGTTGAGGATCTTTTCAGAGGGGTTTTGCTATTGATCCAAGAGTGCCATAAGCCTTTGATCACTTGTTATGCTAATTTCTTAGCTTGCTAAGAGATTACTGGCGTTTAAAGTACAAGCCCAGAACCAGGGAAGCTATAGGCCTATTGTTTGAAATTCTCAGGTAAATTTGTTTTCCTTGAAATTTTAGGCAGAAACAGACAAGAATCTTACCTCCTCTGTATAATCTCCTTTGCCAGTGGGAAGACTGCTTCTATTCCATTCTTTTACTGATGGTCAAGGGTTTCCTTTAGTAGGGGTCACTTTGTTTCTTGCCTGTTGTGTATTCAAGGCCTTGTCTTTTACCTGTGAGTGGATACGATATTTTTAGATAATTTATTCAACATTTAATTGATTCTTTAGGAGAAATTTTGATCATCTATTCAACCATATTGTCACACCCAACTGTCTGAAATTACATCTGTATTAGAATCCTAGGGCTGTCACCATAAAGTACCACAAACTGGGCAGTCTAAGACTTCAGAAATACATTCTCTCATAGCTCTAGATGTTAGAAGTCTAAAATCAATGTGTTGGCAGTGACATGCACCCTCCAAATCCTCTAGGGGAAGATTCATCCTTGCCTCTTCCACCTTCTGGTGGCTCCATGAGTTCCCTGGCTTGTGGCTGCCTAACTCCAATTTCTGTCTCCATCTTTTTCTCCATGTGTTCTCCATCTCTTCACATGGCATTCTTTTTATAAGGACACCAGTCATATTGGGTTAGGGGTCCACTTACTCCAGTATGGTATCACCTCAACTAATTACATCTGCAATGACCCCCTTATTTCCAAATAAGGTCACATTCTAAAGTGCCCAGGATTAGGACTTCAACAAATCTTTTTTAGGGGAAACAATTCAACCCATAACACCATCAAAGAAAGCAGATGCCATTTAGCCCTCAACTATTGTTTTCATGTTAATATATGTGTCCAGTGTTGCAAGACATTTTGTGTTTCAAGAGAACCCAGAGATTCAGCTTTACATTTAAAATATCCTGATTTTAAATGCTGACCACCAAAACTTTAAAACTTTGGCCAATCAAATCACAAGTGCTGGCTAGGTTTCGTTTATAGGTTACTGATTTTCAACCTTTGCAACAATGTGACACAGATGATCACTTATCCAATGGTTACTATGAATCAAAATAGAATATTTTAAATATATTCAAGGACGCCAAGAAACTCAAAAGGTGTTCAGTATGGGCAACATGTGTTGTAAGGTCCAAAACTAAAATGTATGTCCCTTTACTCATAAAATAGCTCCTCAAGCCATGACTTGGAATTTATTCTTCATTATTTTATACATATATCTAAGAAATTGGTCAGGTTTTCCTGCTCAGAGTAGATCTAAATTAGATTCAGTTTCTGAGAAATTTGAGGGTTGTTGCTAGAGGAAAGTGCGAGGATAAAAATGAGAAGTGACAGCTCTGAAAGGAAGAGACAGGAAAAAAGATTTCAAAAGCAGATATAAGAATTCCCCAAATCATAGCAGTCTGGCATCATTTGGTGCAGTTTGGAACCTGGAGGGTATCGCTATTATAACCTCCTGCAATAACTCATATTCTAAACATCCACCTTGAACATTAAAATAAGTGTTAGTTATAATTTATGGAAGTGAGCAGGACAAAAAAATATTCAGAAAGATTTCCAGCATTCAGGGAGATATTCAATCAGTATGCCTCAGGACAGCTGAATGGGTTGCTAAAAACATCAAACTACTTCCATGTCAGTTATGTGGCTGCTGCCCTGTACACCACCACCCCGCCCCACAGATGATGCCAGACTGCCCCACAATTCAGCAACTATAGGAATGATGGCTGGCAGAACTCGGGGCTAAAGTGTTTACTGTTCCAGGACTTTGGGAACTATGTGTTCGGGTTTCCGTACTATTGCTAAATATGTTGTACATTACTCCTGCCGGTGCAAATATTTACCAAAGAAAATTTCTTCACCTTAATCTATAATAAATATGACTTTTGGAAAGAACAAGAGTGTCAGAGATTAAATCAATCTATGAACAAATGGCATACTCTCTGAGCAGAGGACGTGGTCACTGAGGAAATGACTTGCTACCTCATCTGACACCACTAAGTGTTCACAATAAGTCATTAGCTACCCTTAATCTGATTTCAAACTCATGGAATCAAACTTCTGATTATAAACTGACTACTCTAACGTTTTACCTACAAGAAGAATGAACTGGCCAAAAGACAGAACTCCTTAGTCCCCTTGGAAATTATAATTTAGTTGTAAATTAATAAACTTTGGTTTTATATATCTTTCCCCATGAGCTTAGTTAATTTGAGCAAGTCCTGACTGTTTCTTAGTAACGTGAGAATTACAAGGATTTGACAAATCAGATTTCCAAATTTGGGGTAAGTTCACCAAGTTAATAAGATCCTGTAGGGACCTTGGAAGTTGGTCACCATGTCGTCCCAGGAAACGTCCTCTGTGATTAAACTAAACTACACAGGTTTAATTCTTTGTTCCCATTAGAAATTTCTACATGAAGACTTGGTATAATTGGAAAGAACTTCCTAATGTAGTATATCTTTAAGCAGTATCTAAGTTAAATTCAGTGATTACAAATTTGTTGTCAGTAATCATGAACAAATATTGACTAATACGCACTGCATCAATAGACTTTTTAATGTCAAATTTTCTAGGAATTTAAACAAAAAACTCAAAATATGCAAAAACCATTTCATATGCTATTGATGATCTGGACAAAAGAGATTAATATAACCTACATATATAAATATTCATATATAGTAAGTACATAATTTTATATTAATATAAATATATAAGTGTACTCAGATCTTCTTGGAATATATTTCTAGAGTTAAGTCAAAGAGCTAATTATGCATTATTGCACATTATATAAGAGCATTATACAAGTCAATTAGAACTGACAATAAAACAACTTCCATGAAAGATCATCTGAATTGCCTTTATTTCTCTTTTAAAATCACTGAAGCAAAATCACATTCCATTTCAAATGTTCTGAAAATCTCTACAGCCTATCAAGACTTCCCCACAGCATTATTAGTCTCTTCCCAGGTTTTAGCAAAGGAACATTTCTGTTTGCTTCTGTAATTCCTGAGAGGTCACTGAAATTTCAAATAGCATTATTTTCCAGGTAAGAAAATAAGAAAATGCACTTTACAAATCTCTTAAAGACAGATCAAGGACTTCAACTTTTAATTAGAATGCCATAGCTTATTTAAAAGAATTAATAAAACTAATAAAATAGTTTCTCTAAAATATCCTATGTTCAACAGAAAAATTAAAAATGCAAGAAAAAATCTTGAGCCTCCCTAACTCTTCTTTTTGAAGTATAATTTTCTAATTCCACAGCTAGATGACCTTTCAATAATTGTTTCAAGAAAGATTTCTATCATATTGCTTTGCCTTAATTTCTGATTCGGTCAATAAATCTTTGTTCCCATCTCTGTGAAGCTTTCTTAGGTCACCAGCACAATGAAGGCAAAGGGGATTCAGTATTGATGAATCCTTTACTCTAAACCTAAAGGATAAACATTGTAAACTTGTTTCTTCTTTAATATAACAGTAACATAACTGTGACTAAAAGATGGGTGTATTTTACCATCTAAAAATTGAAGCACTTTTTATCTATTTCAAAACGGTCCTCACCAAAATTTGGCTGAAAAATGTGACTTGGTGCAGAAACCTTATTTTTAATGGATAATTGCTATAACATCATTTTGGTAAAAGCTGGTTACAAATGGTTGGAGAAAAGAAGTTTACTATGTGCCAGGAGCTACACTAGGCTCTTCAGCTCTATTATTTATTTTTACAACTAGCCTATGAAAAAAGCATTTATTATTAATCCACTTTATAGATGAGTGAACCAGGGCTCAAGTAATTTAACTTGCCTGAGTTTTCAGAGCAAAGTATGTGGCAGGAATGAGATTTGAATTTAGTTCAAAAAAACAATATATTGCATATTAAACATTCTGTAATAATGTTCCTAATCCTAATAATGGACTATCTCATTAATTATTGCCAAATATTACCTTGAAAGATGATAATTCTATTAATAGAAACTAGTAATTATTTGATAATTCATATAGGCCAAACCCTCTAAGTCTGGTCTTACTGAAACCCTCTGAATTTTGTCTTACTATTATCCCATTTTATGGTGGGAAAACTGACATCACAGGTAGTAACTGGTAGAGTTGAGACTTCAAGGCAAGTAGCCCTACTTTACAATCATGCTCCAAAATGTCTAGACTATAGTGCTATCAAGTTATAAAAACTAATTTCAAATTTAATGAGCATATTTCAAACAGAAATTTTCGTGAGAATGATAAAATATTTATTTAGTGATTTTAGAGCAAACTTTACATTGTACTTCAAGGTCACTATTTCTAGCATTGCAGTGAACAAAATCATCATGGGAATGCCAAAGGTGGACATAGGCCAACAGGTCTGTCAATTTGGATTACATGTTCTTTTAAAAAAAATTTAATTGAGTTATAATTGACATACAACATTATATTAGTTTCAGGTAGAAAACCGAGTTATTTGATATTTTTATGGATTATGAAATGATCACCACAAGAAGTCTATTTATCATGTCACCATACAGATTTATTACAATATTATTGACTACATTCCCCATGCTGTACATTATACCCTCAAGACTATGTACTTTATAGCTGAAAGTTTTTACCACTTAATCCCCTTTACCTATTTCACCTATCCCTCCCACACCTTCCTCTTTGGCAACCACCCATTTTTTCTATGTATCTATGAAGCTATTTGCTTTGTTTTGCTTTTAGTCTCACATATCTGTGGCGTCATATGGTAATCTTTTTCACTGTCTGACTTCTTTCACTTAGGATAGTACCCTCTATGTCTATCCATCTTGTCACAAATGTCAATATTTCATTGCTTTTTATGGCTAATATTCCATTGTGTGTGTGTGTGTGTGTGTGTGTGTGTGTGTGTCTATCTCACATCTTCTTTAACCATTCTCATCTGCTGAGAGACACTTAGGGTGCTTTCTTTACCTTGGCTATTGTATATAGTGCTGCAGTGAATACAGGGGTACATGTATCTTTTCAATACAGGGGTACATGTATCTTTGAATAAATTCCCAGAAGTTGAATTGCTGGATCATATCGTAGTTCGAGTTTTAGTTTTTTTAGGAATCTCCATACTGTTTTCCATAATGACTGTACTAATTTACATTCCCAACAACAGGGCACAAGGATTCCCTTTCCTCCACATCCTTGCCAACACTTGTTTTTTGTCTTTTTGCTAATAGTCATTCTGACAGGTGTGAGGGGCTATCTCATTGTGGTTTGGATTTGCATTTCTCTGATGATTAGTATACTGAGCATCTTTTCATGTGCCTGCTGGCCATCTGTATGTTTTCTTTGGAAAAAAAATGTCTCTTCAGGTCCTCTGTCCATTTTTAAATTAGATTGTTTGTGTTTTTTTCCTTATTTATTTGTATGAGTTCTTTGTATATTTTGTATATCAACCTATTATCAGATATATGGCAAATATATTCTCCCATTCAGAAGGTTGCCTTTTCGTTTTGTTGATGGTTTCCTTCACTGTGCCAAAACTTTTTAGTTTGATGTACTCCCATTTGTTTACTTTTGTTTTTGTTTCACTTGCTTAAGGAGACACATCCTCAGTTTCATTCTTTTTCATGTAGTGTCCAGTTTTTCCAATACCATTTACTGAAGAGACTATCTTTTCCCCATTGTAGATTCTTGCCTCATTTGTGGTAGATTAATTGATAAACATAAGATGGGTTTATCTTAGTGATTTGAGATTAGATAAACATAAGCATGAGTTTATCTGGGTTCTCTATTCTGTTCCTTTGATCTATGTGTCTGTTTTTATGCCAATACCATACTGGTTTGAT
This sequence comes from Monodon monoceros, assembly GCF_005190385.1. Lineage (NCBI taxonomy): Eukaryota > Metazoa > Chordata > Mammalia > Artiodactyla > Monodontidae > Monodon > Monodon monoceros. Next base: position 87,338,765 of record NW_021703772.1, on the reverse strand, counting down.
TACTATAGCTTTTTAGTACAGTTTGAAATCAGGGAGTGTGATACCTCCAGCTTTGATCTTCTTTCTCAAGATTGCTTTGACTATTCGGGATCTTTTGTGGTTCCAGAAAATTTTAGGACCATTTGTTCTATATTAGTGAAAATTTCATTGAAATTTTGATGGAGATTGCATTGGATCTATAGATTACTTTGGGTAGTATGACGATTAGAACCATATAGATTGTTTCAATTTGTGAGCACAGTGTATCTTTCCATTTATTTGTGGCATCTTCAATTTCTTTCAATGTCTTATAGCTTTCTGAGTACAGGTTTTTCACCTCCTTGGTTAAACTTATACCTAGGTATTTTATTCTTTTTGATGCGATCATAAATGGGATTGTTTTCTTCATTTCTCTTTCTGATAGTTTGTTGTTAGTGTATAGAAATGCAACAGATTTCTGTATATTAATTTTGTATCCTGCAACTTCACTGAATTCATTTATTAGTTCTAATAGCATTTTTTGGTGACATCTTTGGGGTTTTTCTATATATAGTATCATGTCATCTGCAAATAATGACAATTTTACTATTTTTCTTTTCTAATTTGTATGCTTTTCAACTTCTTTTTTTGCCTAAGTGCTACAGCTAGGACTTCCAATACCATGTTAAATAAGAGTGTGCATTCATGTCTTGTTCCTGATTTTAGAGGACAAGCTTTCAGCTTTCCATCAGTGAGTATGATGTTAGCTGTGGGTTCTTCATATATGGCCTTTATTATGTTGAGGTGTATTCCCCCTATACCCACTTTGTTGAGAGTTTCAAAAATTTTGTCACAAGTTTTTCCTGCATCTATTGAGATAATCGTGTGCTTTTATCCTTTGTTTTGTTAATGTTGCATACCACGTTGATTGATGTGTGAATGTTAAGCCATCCTTGCATCCCTGGAATGAACCCTACTTTATCATGGTGTATGATTCTTTTAATGTATTGTTGAGTTCAGTTTTCTAATAATTTGCTTTAGATTTCTGCAGCTATGTTTATCAGGAATATTGGCTTGAAATTTTCTTTCTTTTCTTTATTTTTGTAGTCTCTTTGCCTGGTTTTGGTTTCAGTGGTCTCGTAAAATAAGTTTGGAAGTGTTCCTTCCTCTTTACTTTTTTGGAATAATTTGAGATGGATTGGTGTTAACTTCTATTTAAATCTTTGGTAGAATTCACCTGTGAAGCCATCTGGACCTGGATTTTGTTTGTTGGTACATATTATTTTTCAATTAGTTTCCTTGAAAACAAACTCCTGTGGCAAGCTTACTTATTATTTCTCTCATGTAACAGAATATATGAAATATACCTTGTTTTTCAAGATATATAGTCTCTTAATTTTAGATTAATCAAATTGGATTTAAACTCCATAACAGTGTTGTGGAATGTCCAAAGTGTTTGAGTGATTTGGGGGGTTGGCAGAGGGAGTAGTGGAAGGACAATGTGGTATATTCAAGGGTATTTCACATTTCATGAGTACCCATAGTTTTGTGTTTCCTTGGATATGCTGTGATTTTTTTTTTTCTTTTCATGTAGATGTGTAACTAGGGATACAAGAAACCATGGCAACACTGTCTTACTCAAAGAAAAGAAGTTGAATATAGTAATCCCTCAATATCCAAGATAAACCAGTCCTACGGTGAGGTGTAAGCTGGGCCTTTCTTTCTACCATATGTCATTATCTCCATTATAGTGGTTTTGGTTGAATATATACCTCAGAAACATTTACAAAATTGAGAAAGTTTTAGAAGTTGTTTACAGAGGCCCATCTAATCTCAAATCACTGAGATAAATTAGAATTCATGTGATTTATGTAATGGAGAAGGTGCTAAGCCATCAGAGATGATTATTACTTGTAAAATCTCACCTGGAGTAAATACAATATCACACTGTAAAATCAGTTTTGCAAGAAAAATGTTACCAATTTCACAAAAGGGCAAAAACATCACCATTCTTTTCACAGACTGTAACAATGTCCTCCTTTATGAAAATTGCTTTTTTATTAGAGGACAATTACTGTGTGTTGAAATAAGAAAATATAGATGGTGGAAGACATTACAGGCAAACCACACCCACCTATCTATCTGTCCTCTTCTGATTCCTAATCATGAACTGTGCGGAGAGGGTGGTCCTAGGCCGCAATTCAAAGGAGATGAAGTTTGTCTTATCTCCTCTCTTGCTTTCCTTTTCTTTGTCTTTTTGTTTGTATACTCTGCTACAGCTGTGGCCAGATAGTAAGCATTCTATATTTGAAGTTAAGAATGAATCACAAACATATTTTATTCTCACAGAGTAATTTGGTTTTGCATATGTATTTTTAAAACTATTTGATTTGGTATCACTTATACTCATTACTTTTTAAAATTAAGTAACATTTAAAATTTTTTTATAGTTACCTTCAATTTAAAGCAAGAGATGTCTCTTTTTCATATAGGGAAGTGACATAAGGTTTTCTTTGTAAATAAAATAAATATATTAAGGTCATAAAAATGGAGGTGGTACATGGGCGTGGTTAAACTCAATGTACTATGAGCATGTATAAAAAAAGACAGGACTTGACAGTCTCAAAAGTCCCTTGCATTTTCATAGCCTGGGGATTTTAGAATAGGGACATAACAGAGGTTGGGGAACAATGGAACACAGTCCCCACACTTCGATTCCTTGGGTTAAATGATAAGACCTTTTCTCAGCTTTATTCTCTTGTAATGAAAATAATGATGAATTAAGTCAGTGGGTTTTTTTTTGTGTTTTTTTTTTTTAACTCACATCACTCTGTTATTGGTCAAATCAGTCATACAATCAACTGGGTCATTCCATCATTGGATGACTTGAATAATATATATATATTTTTTATACAGCAGGTTCTTATTAGTCATCAATTTTATACACATCAGTGTATACATGTCAATCCCAATCTCCCAGTTCATCCCACCACCACCACCACCCCCCGCTTTCCCCCCTTGGTGTCCATACGTTTGTCCTCTACATCTGTGTCTCAATTTCTGCCCTGCAAGCCAGTTCATCTGTACCATTTTTCTAGGTTCCACATATATGCGTTAATATACGATATTTGTTTTTCTCTTTCTGACTGCTTTACTCTGTATGACCGTCTCTAGATCCATCCACGTCTCAACAAATGACCCAAATTAAGTCAGTGGTTCTTAAAGTTCAATTTTAGAACCAACAGCCTCAGCAACACCTGGGAGCTGGTTAGAAATGCAAATTCTCAGGTGCTACCTGGTAATACTGAGATCTTACCTGGATTTGCTGAATCAGAGCTCAGGGGGTGGAGCCCAGCAATCAGTGTTATAACAAGTCCTGTAGGCGATTCTCACACCTGCTGAAGTTTGAAAATCATTCAGTTAGGGAACCACATATGTAACAGAAATGACCTCGAATTTTACTGGAAAATTAGTCTTGTACTATTAACTCTAGTGAAAGTAATCTTGAAAATGATCTTAGCCTAATGGATGACAGTAAATGCTTAGAAAAAGAGAATTAGAAGATTATGCTTAGAAATGAGTTCCTATAGCAAGAGGAAATCTTACCAAGTAAGAGTTAATTGTACCAATCACATTCAAATACTTTTTACCATTTTTTGTTGGAGGAAGCATCTACATGCAAAACCAACATAAATAAAAAGCAAATTACTTCTTTCAGTGCAATAAAAATCTGGAGTCAATCTCTAAATGTCACAGACCAAGCCGTGGTACCTGTAGTGATGCCTGCGCAGCTTGTCCTCTTCTCTGAGAGCCTCCTTACATAGCCCGCTGATGAGGCAGCTGGCTGACCCACAGGCACTGCTAATTAGAACAGGAATTTACACCTAAGCGGGCTCAATTAGATGTTTTCGGCACAGACTTTGAAACTGACACAGATACTTTGTACTTGTAGAAGAATTAAGAGGTCATGAAAGTTGAGGTTGAGGTGGGCATGTGTACTCAAAAGCATAAAATGAAGGACTGTTAGAGAAAGAAGAATAAATGAAGTGAATACACAGATACTAAAGTATCTGGCTGTGGAGTGGTGTGGAATATGGGAAAGAGATAGGAAGAGAGAACAAATAACAGATATTGCTTATGTCCCTAATGGCTTTTAATTCCTGTTGCATTTCCTCTTCTTAGGTTTCCTGTGATAACTCAATATTCATACAATAAATTGACAGGTTTGTTTTGTTTTGTTTCTTGGATAGTGAGGCTAAAATAACTTTCTGTTACTTGAAACATGATTCTTAATTAAAATTCCTACTTATCAATGAATATCAACATTCATTTAAAATATGAATATAATTTTCTTATTAGCTACTGACTGAAAGCAATGGCTAGGATTTGGTGTTTGAATTCCAAATCTCCTCCCACAGAAACACAGCCCAGATATTACCAGCATGGCCACTAGTAAGAATAGTTATTTTCTTGGTCCCTGGAAGAAAACTTTTACAGCATGAAGAATAGAAAATGTTGTGCTGTGTGACAGTTAAATTGATTTCCCTTTATTAACTGAAGGGAAAGGAACATAATTTAAATTTATAGACCAACCAACAAAAACTGAGATGTAGATTAATCAAAGTGAAAAAGCAAAGGCAATCATTCAGAGGGTGCACGCAATACAGCAAGGCTGAGAAAGTCTGAAGGGCAGACACTGGAGCAGGCAGCAATGAAACTGACGACCAGTGTCCTGTGGAGGCCTCTGCACACAAGTTCCAGAGGGAAGATTAAGGATTGATGCAGCTCAAGTACAAAGCAGGCACTGGGCCAAACACTGTTAAAACACAAAACATGTTCTAGGACAAGCCTGAGGGCAATAAAGAGGCAGGCAGAACATAACATTGGGTCCCGGCTGAGGTCCTCTTTACCTTAAGTAAGTGATTGTACATCTGGTGCTGAAGTTCCCATGACAATTATAAGAGTGGAGAATTGAGAAAGGCATTTGGGAAGAGGAAGGAGAAGCTGAACCTTTTTTTTTTTAGCTCCCATTAGGTGATTATACACATGTTCCTTCCTCATGTTCCCTAGATGAACATGGAGAAATAATAGGACCCGTTTAAGTATTGTTAAGGAAGGACCCAACTGTTCAGTAGGTGAATTCTTCCCAATAAAATAAAATAACTCCAGTAAGTTTACTTGTATTGGTTTGGAGAAATTATTAAATCACTGAAAATTTGTGGTTATCTCTATAGAGTTTGCCTCTGCCCCAATCCTCCTCACTCTTAGCATTCGGGAGAATGAATAAAAGCAACGTTCTCACGTTCAGATGGAAACACTGATTAAATAGTTTTAACATATTCATTAAGTGCACCATCATTGTATCTCAACCACAGAACCCTTAGGATTACCTTTCTAGATTAGCAAAACTGGAAATAATTAATATCTTTTGTTTCAAGTGACCCTTGAAAAGAGGAAAATATGAGTTCAGGCCTGAAAGGTCCCCTGCTGCATCACTTCTATTACAAAGCTAAGAGAAGGAAAATTGAAAAATTTTAATCATTTTCACATCAAATGATGCAGACTTCAGAAAGTGAACTGAGTTAGTGATGGGGCTTCAGAGAAAGCCCAGATATACCTAAAAAGTTCCTTTTGTCCGCAGTGTTCCACAGCTTAACCAATATCTAAAAACCCCTCCCAAGGCTATTCTAGGTTACCATGACTCAGGGATGACAGTGTGGTTTCTGAGATGTAGGTGAGCCCCCACTCACAGGTTTTAGTCAGTGACCTGTGGGAACAGCTAGCAGAAGCTGAAGACACTCAAGATTCAAATGTGTGCATGTCACGTGTTTGTCAGCTCCTCTGAAGTTTACAAGCCTAACAAGATAGGCTCATACCCTAAGCAGACAAAATTCTCTAGCAGCTCTTAGGCAAAACTGTCAGCTCCTCTCTGTTTCCTCTCTTCTCTCTCCCTGCCTTTGATGATCATTTTAAACTCAGTTCACCTCAACAAAATACAGGCATGAGCATTAGGCTAGCTGTCCAGCCACTGAATCCTCCTAGAGAAATTCAGCTTCCTCAGTGGTGGAAGAGATGAAAACCTCAAAAGGCAGTACCGTGTAGCCCAAAGGAAATTACAATCGTATTGATAAATCAACCAGAAATTTTGGTTTTGCTGACAATGTGGCAATTTCTACTCAGAGACTTTAACATCATAATTATCACTTCACTATTTCTCTTTCTAAATAGGCAATTTCATGCATAGTATGATAACGTGTACTCTAATATCTTCTATTTTTTTATGGTTTTGCTTGAACTAAAAGCTATAACATTTGATTATTTTGACATATTAACTCTTAACTTGGCAAATTATAACCAGGCAGAGCCTTATATAATATCCTATGGATTTTTCATTCTCATCTTGTTGGAGTCAGTAGAGCAAGAAGTTTAGGGAGATCTATTTTAACAGTTGCTCTGAGATGAACAATGTACCTCTGAAAGGCAAAGGAATGGAAGTCAGAATGGTAAAAAGAGAAAAAATTTATTTTTCTGAAGCAAAAAAGAAACCCTCCCTTTATGTAATTACCGTACATAGCCCTCCTCCCCCACTTACCTATGGGGGATACATTCCAAGATCTCCAGTGGATGCCTGAGACCTCAGATGGTACCAAACTTTATATTTACTATGTTTTTCCTATACATTCATACCTATGATAAAGTTTAATTTATAAAGTAGGCACAATAAGAGAATATCCTAATTGCCAGCATCACTACTCTTGCACTTTGAGGTCATTATTAAGGAAAATAAGAATTACTTGAACACAATCACTGCTATAGGCAGCAGTAGATCTGATAACCAAGATAGCTACTAAGTGACTTATGGGCGAGTTATGAAGGACAAGGAGACGATTCTCGTCCCAGGTGGGCTGGATTGGGAGGGCTCGAGATGTCATCACACGATTCAGAACAGCATGCAATTTAAAAATGATAAGTTGTTTAGTTCTTAAATTTTGTATTTAATATTTTCTGACAACAGTTGACTGTGGGTAACTGAAACCAGGTTAAGTGAAACCACGAATAAGGAGGGGCACCTGTAGTGATGAACATGGTGACAAACTCAGTTTTAGGAGTGGTCATGTTAGAATCTAGTTGATATTAAGCATGTCTATATATACGGCCATACCAAAGTCTTTATTTAGTTATTTACTTGTTTACTTATTATGTTTCTTTTATTGTAAAAATTATTTTATTTTGATATGTTTTTCAAAAATTTAGAATTACAAAGAAGTTGCAAAAGAATTCTGATATACCCTTCACTCAGCTTCTCCCTTTTAACATCTTAAAAAACCAAAGAATATGTGTTGAAACCAAGAAATTAATCTTGGTTCAGTATTTAAAGTCAAGAACTCAGATTTCACCAGTGTTGTTTTTCCAATAATGTCTTTTTGTGTGCGTGTGTGTGTGATCTAGGATTCATTTCAGAATCCCACATTCTATTTAGTTCCCATGTCTTTTCTGTGACAATTACTGTTTTTTCTCATCTTTCATGATCTTGATATTTTTCAGGAGTATCAGCTAATTATTTTTGTAGAATATCCCTCAATCTGGGTTTTTCTGACATTTTATCATGCTTAAATTTAATTTCTGCATTAAATTTAGGTTATATGGAAGGACACTGAAGAGATGATGTGCCCTACTCAGGACATCACATTCAGTGTCACATGACATTCATATATAATACTGATGGTGTTACTCTGGATCATTTGCTTAAGAGAGTGTCTGCCAGAATCTTCCTGTAAAGTTACTATCTATTCCTTTGTAATTACTAAATTCTTTGAGAGATACTTTGAGACTCTGCACGTATGTCACTCCCCTTAAGTTTTCACCCTTTAATTTTAATACCCATTGGTGAAACTTAACTGCTGCAAAATCACTATGGTATTATAATGGTCATTTTCTATTTTGCTTATTTCTTCTACATGTATTAATTGGAATTCTTCAGTAAAGAACAGCTCTTGCTTTTCCTTTACACCTTCTTTCATCCTGCTTTCCTTCTTTCCTTCCTTTCTCTCTCCCCCCTTTCCTTCCTTCCTTCCTTCTTTCCTACTTCCTTCCTTCCCTTCTTCCCTCATTTCATTAATTTATTATGAATATTGATTTTATTCTTTGGGTTATAATCAATACTATCATTATTTGTTTTGTTGACCTAATTGCTCCAACTTTGGAGCCATCATTTTGTTTGCTTGTTTTTTTGCATTTCCTTACTTTCTGGCACCCCAAGATTCTCCAGGTTTTTCTTGTATTTTATCCTGCTCCAGACCTGGAATCAACCTGTTCTTTAAAGAACTCTGGTTCCTTTGATATTTAGAAATTAATATCCAGATATGAGGTGTGTTTATTGCTACTGGGTCAAAAGTTTCATGATAGAGTTTTAATAAAAACTGTGCTGGCTGAAAATCATTCCTAAAATATCTAGAACTTTTGACAAAATTTCTGACATGTCAAGAGATTCTAATCCAGCACTTTCTCATCTAGTATTAATAGATGCTATACTTTTGGTAGAGGGTTCCATTTTCTAATATCATATTGCACTCAGAGATTCGCAATGTATATTATGGAAGAATTTTGCCAAGACTTCAATATAATATAATATTGTAAATAATATTGTTTGCCTTTGTTATCTTTTATTGACATCCAAAGTCATGTGACCTCAAAATACTTTTTTCCCCACAGTATATCTACCAACATCCAGTAGGAGAGTCACTGTCAGCTGAACACCAAATCAGGAAACATCATGTTAACTAAAAATCCTCTTCTAAATGTTATCACTAGATAGTGAGTAACAGGATTTCAGTTACCTTGTCTTTTGCCCTCCATGTTAATAACCTAGGCAAGAGATCAAGGCTTATCACCCCTTAAGTCAATGAAAACTAACAATGGAATTGTCCATATTATCTTCTAGTTTTCTTATGCATTCCTCCACAAACCACAATATAACACATATTTGCACACACTTTCTTTTTTCCTTCCTTCCTTCCGTTTTTTTTCTGGCTTAGATGAAACACATTGCCCTTTTCTCTGACACTCATAATATAATGCTGGCTGAAGAACTGCAGTTTTCCAATATCAGCAAAAACACTATTACTGAAGCCAATCTATTAAAAAGAGTAAGAATGACCTCTTTTATATTCTAATGTGTTCTTGCGCTGGCTGTTGTATTCATGTAGCATTGGTCCCTCATTCTCCTCTTGTCACTCTTGCATGTGGAATGGTTTTGCAGGATTCTGGTCTTTTGTGACTTATTCATGCATGCCTGAGTAATGGCTTTTTACGTTTCTCTTCTTTTGTCAAATTAGATTCTTGACTTTGTATCTAAGATAGTGTAGTTACCTATCCAGAAATCAGTGCTTTTCATATTACCTAGTTTATTTATTGAACAAGAGGTTACTGAAGAATAATGATTGTGATATAATTTTATTGCAACAAAATCTACTCACTATGAAGTGTGGATCATGTTAAAGCACCATCAGCAAAATTAGGTCATCAAAGCAGCAAAAAACAAACAAAGCAAGCAAACTATCTCTTACAAATGGATCTAGAACTATCATTATGCAAAAACAAACAACAACAAAACCAGAACAAAACTCTTCCATGGTAATAGACCTAGAGTGCATATACTACATTACTTGCAGTAACCGGCACCTACTAAGCACCCACTGTGTTAAACAATATACTTTATAATGGGATACAACCTTGAAAACAATATAGCTCCAGCCCTCAAAGATTATATTCAAGCGATGAGACTATAATGTAAGCCCAATTTTGACACAGTGTAAATATAATAATATGTTACCAGAAATTTGGGGAAGCACAGGAAAGGATCATTTACTACATAATAATTTAGTTTATTAATATCAGCTATGGCCATAACAAAATACTATAGGTTGGATGGCTTAAACAACAGAAATTTATGTCTCTCAAATCTGGAAGTTCCCGATCAAAGTCCAGCAGGGTTTGGTTTCTGGGGAGAGCTTTCTTCCTAACTCTCAGATAGCTGCCTTCTTGCTGTGTGTTCACATGACCTCTTCTTTCTTTGCATATGGAGATAGAGCTCTCTTATGTCTCTTCTTATAAGAACACTTATTGGATTAGGCCCCCAACCTTATGACTGCATTTAACCTTAGTTACTTCCTTATGGGCCCTATTTCTAAATCAAGTCACAACGGAGTTAAAGCTTCCTTTGGAGGAACATGTTTAGTCCATTACACTCAAAGTTCTTGAAAATTTTATTTTATTTAAGAAAAAAATTAAAAGTAATTATGTATGATATTAAACATAAAAACTATAAATAGAGAAGAAAAAATAACTTTTATTTCTGAAAATATATTCATCACTCATGCTAATAAAAGATTTAACTCATTTAGCAATTATAATTTGTAAAGCACCCTCACTTTTTTGTTTTGTTTTGTTTTGTTTTGTTCTACCAATATGTTGGAGGCTCCTGGGACAATATAACTACATTTAATTTTCAGATGAAAAACAGATAGTGTTATTTGTCTAAAATTATACTGTGTATTGATAGTAAAACTCATAAGAGTTAAATTACAACGAAAGTCTTCTGGCTCCATTCTGTGATATTTCTGTACGGCCAAGAAAGCTAAGGTATAGAAAATATTTAAAAAAGAGGGACCTTCAAGATGGCGGAGAAGTAAGATGTGGACATCACCTTCCTCCCTACAAATACATCAAAAATGCATCTACATGTGGAACAACTCCTACAGAACACCTACTGAACGCTGGGAGAAGACCTCAGATTTCCCAAAAGGCAAGAAAATCCCCACGTACCTGGGTAGGGCAAAAGAAAAAAGAAAAAACAGAGACAAAAGAATAGGGATGGGACCTGCACCTCTGGGAGGGAGCTGTGAAGGAGGAGAAGTTTCCACACACTAGGAAGCCCCTTCACTGGCAGAGACGGGGAGTGGGGGAAGCTTCGGAGCCGCGGAGGAGAGCACAGCAAAAGGGGTGCAGAGGGCAAAGCGGAGAGATTCCCGCACAGAGGATTGGTGCCGGCCAGCACTCAACAGCCTGAGAGGCTTGTCTGCTCACCTGCCGGGACAGGTGGGGGCTGGAAGCTGAGGCTCGGGCTCCGGAGGTCAGACCCCAGGGAGAGGACTGGGGGTGGCTGCATGAACACAGCCTGAGGGGGCTAGTGTGCAACAGCTAGCCGGGAGGGAGTCCGGGAAAAGTCTGGACATGCCTAAGAGGCAAGAGACCATTGTTTCAGGGTGTGCAAGGAGAGGGGATTCCTTCCCTGTCTGCGCGCAGAAGGCAGAGCACGGCCTAAACGAGCTCCAGAGAAGGACATGAACCGCGGCTATCAGCTCGGACCCCAGAGAGAGGCATGAAACGCTAACGCTGCTGCTGCAGCCACCAAGAATCCTGTGTGCAAGCACAGGTCACTATCCAAACCCGTCTGTGAGCCTGTGCAGCCCACCACTGCCAGGGTCCCGTGATCCAGGGACAAGTTCCCCAGGAGAACACACTGTGCGCCTCAGGCTGTTGCAATGTCATATTGGCCTCTGCTGCCGCAGGCTCGCCCCGCATTCCAATTATAACTATCGTACCACTCCCTCCCCCTGGCCTGAATGAGCAAGAGCCCCCTAATCAGCCACTACTTTAACCACGTCCTGGCTGGGTGGGAACAGATGCCTGAGGGTGACCTACATGCAGAGGCAGGGCCAAAACCAAAGCTGAACCCCAGGAGCTCTGCAAACAAAGAAGAGAAAGGGAAATCTCTCCCAGCAGCCTCAGGAGCAGTGGATTAAATCTCCATAATCAATTTGATGTACCTGCATCTGTGGAATACCTGACTAGACAACAAATCATCCCAACACTGAGGCGGTGGACTTTGGGAGAAACTGTAGACCTGGGGTTTGCCATCTGTGACTGATTTGTTTCTGATTTTTATGTTTATCTAAGTTTAGTTTTTAGTGCTTGTTATCATCAGTGGATTTGTTTCTTGGTTTGGTTGCTCTCTCCTTTTTTTTAATTATTATAATTTTTTTATTGTTTTATTTTAATACTTAAAAAAACTTATTATTCATTTTTTATTTATTTTCTTTCTTTTTTTCTCTCTTTTCTTCTGAGCCGTGTGGCTGACAGGGTCTTGGTGCTCCAGCCTGGTGTCAGGCCTAAGCCTCTGAGGTGGGAGAGCCGAGTTCAAGACACTAGACCACCAGAGACCTCCTGGCCCTACATAATATCAATCGGTGAGAGCTCCCTCAGAGATCTCTGTCTCAACGCTAAGACCCAGCTCCACCCAATGGCCAGCAAGTTCCAGTGCTAGATGTGCCATAACAAACAGCTAGCAAGACAGGAACACAACCCCACCCATTAGGAGAGAGGTTGCTGAAAATCATACTAAGTTCACAGACACCCCAAAACACACCACCAGACGCGGACCTGCCCACCAGAAAGACAAGATCCAGCCTCATCCACCAGAACACAGGCATCAGTCCCCTCCACCAGAAAGCCTATACAAGCCATTGAACCACTCACCCACTGGGGAGAGACACCATAAACAATAGGACCTATGAACCTGCAGCCTGTGAAAAGGAGACCCAAACACAGTAAGTTAAACAAAATGAGAAGACGGAGAAATATGCAGCACATGAAGGAGCAAGGTAAAAAGCCACCAGCCCAAACAAATGAAGAGGAAATAGGCAGTCTACCTGAAAAAGAATTCAGAGTAATGACCATAAAGATGATCCATAATCTTGGAAATAGAATGGAGAAAATACAAGAAACATTGAACAAGGACCTAGAAGAACTAAAGAGCAAACAAACAATGTTGAACAACAGAATAAATGAAATTAAAAATTCTCTAGAAGGAATCAGTAGCAGAATAACAGAGGCAGAAGAATGCATAAGTGACCTGGAAGATAAAACAGTGGAAATAACTGCCCCAGAGCAGAATAAAGAATGAAAAGAATTGAAGACGATCTCAGAGACCTCTGCAACAATACTAAATGCACCAACATTTGAATTATAGGGGTCCCAGGAGACAAGAGAAAAAAAAGGGTCTGAGAAAATATTTGAAGAAATTATAGTTGAAAACTTCCCTAACATGGGAAAGGAAACAGTCAATCAAGTCCAGGAAGTGCAGAGAGTCCCATACAGGATAAATCCAAGGAGAAACACGCCAAGACACATATTAATCAAACTATCAAAAATTAAATACAGGGCTTCCCTGGTGGCACAGTGGTTGAGAGTCCGCATGCCGATGCAGGGGACATGGGTTTGTGTCCTGGTCCGGGAGGATCCCACATGCCGCGGAGCGGCTGGGCCTGTGAGCGATGGCCGCCGAGCCTGCGCGTCCAGAGCCTGTGCTCCGCAATGGGAGAGGCCACAACAGTGAGAGGCCCGTGTACCGCAAAAAAAAAAAAAAAAAAATTAAATACAAAGAAAAAATATTAAAAGCAGCAAGGGAAAAACAACAGATAACATACAAGCGAATCCCCATAAGGTTAACAGCTGAACTTTCAGCAGAAACTCTGCAAGCCCGATGGGAGTGGCAGGACATATTTAAAGTGATGAAACGGAAAAGCCTACAACCAAGATGACTCTACCCAGCAAGGATCTCATTCAGATTCGATAGAGAAATTAAAAACTTTACAGACCATCAAAAGTTAAGAGAATTCCACACCACCAAACCAGCTTTACAACAAATGCTAAAGGAACTTCTCTAGGCAGGAGACATAAGAGAAGGAAAAGACCTACAAAAACAAACCCAAAACAATTAAGAAAATGGTAATAGGAAAATATATATCAATAATTACCTTAAATGTAAATGGATTAAATGATCCAACCAAAAGACAAAGACTGGCTGAATGGATACAAAAAGAAGACCCATATATATGTTGTCTACAAGAGACACACTTCAGACCTACGGACACATACAGACTGAAAGTGAGGGGATGGAAAAAGATATTCCATGCAAACGGGAATCAAAAGAAAGCTGGAGCAGCAATTCTCATCTCATATCAGACAAAATACACTTTAAAATAAAGACTACTACAAGAGACAATGAAGGACACTACATAATGATCAAGGGATCAATTCAATAAAAAGATATAACAATTGTAAATATTTATGCACCCAACATAGGAGCACCTCAATACATAAGGCAAATGCTAACAGCCATAAGAGGGGAAATCGACAGTAACACAACCATAGTAGGGGACTTTAACACCCTAATTTCACCAATGAACAGAGCATCCAAAACGAAAATAAATGAGGAAACACAAGCTTTAAATGACACATTAAACAAAATGGACTTAATTCATATTTATAAGACATTCCACCCAAAAACAACAGAATACACTTTCTTCTCAAGTGCTCATGGAACATTCTCCAAGATAGATCATATATTGGGTCACAAATCAAGCCTTGGTAAATTTAAGAAAATTGAAATCGTATCAAGTATCTTTTCTGACCATAACGCTATGAGACTAGATATCAATTACAGGCATATCAAGTATCTTTTCTGACCATAACACTATGAGACTAGGTATCAATTACAGGAAAAAAACTGTAAAAAACACAAACACATGGAGGCTAAACAACACACTACTAAATAGCCAAGAGACCACTGAAGAAATCAAAGAGAAAATCAAAAAATACCTAAAAACAAATGACAATGAAAACATGATGACCCAAAACCTATGGGATGCAGCAAAAGCAGTTCCAAGAGAGTAGTTTATAGCAATACAATCCTACCTCAAGAAACAAGAAACATCTCAAATAAACAACCTAACCTTACACCTAAAGCAATTAGAGAAAGAAGAACAAAAAACAAAAACCCAAAGTTAGCTGAAGGAAAGAAATCATAAAGATCAGATCAGAAATAAATGAAAAGGAAATGAAGGAAACAATAGCAAAGATCATTAAAACTAAAGGCTGGTTCTTTGAGAAGATAAACAAAATCGATCAACCATTAGCCAGACTCATCCAGAAAGAAAGGGAGAAGACTCAAATCAACAGAATTAGAAATGAAAAGGAGAAGTAACAACTGACACTGCAGAAATACAAAGGATCATGAGAGATTACTACAAGAAAATGGACAACCTGGAAGAAATGGACAAGTTCTTAGAAAAGCACAACCTTCCGAGACAGAACCAGGAAGAAATAGAAAATATAAACAGACCAATCACAAGCACTGAAATTGAAACTGTGATTAAAAATCTTCCAACATACAATGGAGAAAAGACATCTTCTTCAATAAGTGGTGCTGGGAAAACTGGACAGCTACATGTAAAAGAATGAAATTAGAACACTCCCTAACACCATATACAAAAATAAACTCAAAATGGATTAAAGACCTAAATGTAAGGCCAGACACTATAAAACTCTTAGAGGAAAACACAGGCAGAACACTTTATGACATAAATCACAGCAAGATCCTTTTTGACCCACCTCCTAGAGAAATGGAAATAAAAACAAAAGTAAACAAATGGGACCTAATGAAACTTCGAAGCTTTTGCACAGAAAAGGAAACCATAAACATGAAAAGACAACCCTCAGAATGGGAGAAAATATTTGCAAACAAAGCAACTGACAAAGGATTAATCCCCAAACTATACAAGCAGCTCATGCAGCTCAATATCAAAAAAACAAACAACTCAATCCAAAAATGGGCTGAATTCTAAATAGACATTTCTCCAAAGAAGGTATACAGTTTGCCAACAAACACATGAAGGGATGCTCAACATCACTAATCATTAGAGAAATGCAAATCAAAACTACAATGATATATCATCTCACACTGGTCAGAATGGCAATCATCAAAAAGTCTACAAACAATAAATGCTGGAGAGGGTGTGGAGAAAAGGGAATCCTCTTGCACTGCTCGTGGGAATGTAAATTGATAGAGCCACTATGGAGAACAGTATGGAGGTTCCTTAAAAAACTAAAAATAGAACTACCATATGACCCAGCAATCCCACGACTGGGCATATACCCTGAGAAAACCATAATTCAAAAAGAACCATGTACCACAATGTTCATTGCAACACTATTTACAATAGCCAGGACATGGGAGCAACCTAAGTGTCCATCAACAGATGAATGGATAAAGAAGAAGCAGTACATATATACAATGGAATATTACTCAGCCATGAAAAGAAACGAAACTCGTTATTTGTAGAGAGGTGGATGGACCTAGCGTCTGTCATACAGAGTGAAGTCAGTCAGAAAGAGAAAAACAAATACTGTATGCTAACACATATATATGGAATCTAAAACAACAACAACAACAACAAAAAACCTAGGGGAAGGACAGGAATAAAGATGCAGAAGGAAGGAACCTAGGGGAAGGACAGGAATAAAGATGCAGACATAGAGAATGGACTTGAGGCCACGGGGAGGGGAAGTGTAAGCTGGGACAAAGTGAGAGAGTAGCATTGACATATATACACTACCAAATGTAAAATAGATAGCTAGTGGGAAGCAGCTGCATAGCACAGGGAGATCTGTTTGGTGCTTTGTGACCACCCAGCAGGGTGGGATAGGCAGGTTGGGAGGGATACGCTAGAGGGAGGGGATATGGGGATATATGTATACGTATAGCTGATTCACTTTGTTATACAGCTGAAACTAACACAACATTGTAAAGCAATTATACTCCAAAATAAATTTTAAAAATATTTAAAATAGAAATAACACAAAATACATTTATATTTTTTCTCGATGGTGCAATGCCTTCTCTCAAAAAATAATTGCCCTTTGCAAAGACTGTTACCATTAGATAGATGGCCAAAATGCATTCTGGGAAATATACAAATGGAAATAAGGACAAGTCAGGAATAGGTAGGACTTCAAAAGCATGTGGCTATCAAAGGCTTGATTCAGTTTGTTACAGGTGGTCAGCATAACCCAGCGCAGTGGATGTAGCACAGTAGGTGAAAAGGGAACAGTACTCAAGGTCAACGTCAAATTTCTGGATCTAATCAGGTTGGGACAGGACCTTAGCAGAAGATCGAAGACAGGTGGTCCACGCTCAAGGAGAGAGAATAGCAAGTGTGAAGCAGGACACTAGGATCTAGACCAAGTAATTTTCCGAGCCTAGGCAGCCTACTATTAGGAAACACTAAAAATCAGTCCACTTGTACTAAAAGGATAAAACAATGTGGATGGAAAATGCAGTTCAGGGGATACACAGATGACCAGAGATCTCAGTCGGTACCTGAGCCTGGCCTTCTTCTTTCCTCACACTGTACTGCATTTGTATGTGACCTTATTCTCATTCATGAATTTAAATAAATAATATCTACATACCAGAAATATTTATTACTCCACATTAGCCTTTACTAGCTACACGCCCTATGCCCAACTACCTCTTTGATTATCTCCCCTAGAGTATTCCACAGGCATCCTAAACTTAACACCCCAAACAGAACTCTTCACCTTCCCTTTCTTTTCTCAACCAGATCCTTTGCTCAGTAAGTGACCACTTCATCAAATAGTTGCCCCAATAATAATTACAGGTAAAATTATTGGCCATTTAATGTTTCTGAGGTGTTATTTTAAGTGTTTAATGTTCATCAACTGTTAGAACTGACCAGAAACCCCCATAATCCTATAACATGTTTTAAATAGGAATAGGAATAGTGTTTCCATGCATTAATTCCTTTGTAATTTCTCTGGAAATTTAAGTGTTTTTCCAAATCCTATATCCCTAGAAAAACCAGGCAAGAAATCAGGAAACTGTTATAATATTTTAATAATCCTGTAAGAATTAAAACCTAACAAGAAACATAGAATAGTGCAGGGTAATCCACTAGTGTCACAGAGAAAATAAGAACTGGGTGCACTGTCACTTAGAGTTGAAGCCTAAGGCTGGACATTTCTAGGAAAAAGGTCTGGTCACAATCTAACCATTCAGTCTTGCTTACAGCCATCATTGCTGTGTTATAAGTATGTCTTCATGAACCTGTCTGCTGTTAATGGTAGATCAATCTTATAAAAAAATTAATAAGTCTCCAGGCACTGTACATTTTCTACAAATTGTATTGTATTAGTAAGGAATAAGTTTTAGAAGCAAAGTAAGTCCTAAATTTTATAATTTTGAAACGTTATTCTGTGTAGCGCTATTTGCCTTGCTACAAGGACCATGTTATTTTAATATTATCTATTATTATTCACTGGTGATTTTCTGTTTGAGTATTTGCTTTAGCCTATAGTTATTTGTAAATACCTTAACAGAAGAGATTCAAGGAGAAGCAGATGTGGAGATTGTTGGACAGTACTCTGATATGAAATCAAAACAGATTTAAAATCTGAGTTAACAAAATCAATATTGATTTTAACAGTAAACCAAAATCAGATCAAGCAGAAAAATATATTCATGGTTAAAAAATAAAATGAATTTATATGTAGCATCATGTACCCTAACACTCAATGTGAAGATAATAGTAGTGCTTGCATGATCTAAGAATTACAACATTTAAATATTAATATTAAATAATTTAAATATTAAATAATATTAAATATTTAATATTTATTTATCACTGTTTAACTTATAAAATTATTATTATTTGGCATTTTGTTTTAATATCTCCTTCTTTTATGAAATATATATATCGGACAGAGATCAACTTGGATGTTATTGGAATATATAATGTCTCAATATATTGGCTTATTTTAGTAATTATGTTTTTGTTTTTGTTCTGTTTTTTTGGCCGCGCCACACGGCTTGAGGTATCTCAGTTCCCCGATCAGGGATTGAACCCTGGCCATGGCAGTGAAAGCCCAGAATCCTAACCACTAGGACACCAGGGAAGTCCCCTCTTTAAAAACTCTGAAATTCCTGCATGTTAACATCTTAAAAGGATTTGAAAACACTACCTGTTCTCATGTTAAACAATTGTGGAATTGGCATTGTTTCCCATACATGTGCTAAACAATACTGACAAAATAACAGCAAAAACTAGCTGATTGTCCCTGAAAGATAAGACTGTGAATTAACTCTCATAGTTCACCCCTCAAGAGCAACAATGTGAAGAATTACTCCACATTGCTGTGCCCATCAATCCAAAGCCACCGCCATACTCTGCCCAATCCCAACCACTCTAGCGACTTGCAAGATCCACCTTAAAATCACTCAATTCATGCCCTAAAATGATATAAATATCTTCCCCAGTCATGCTTCTTTTGAGGAGATACTAAGACTCTGTCAAGGTGATCTCTGTTTAGTAAATCTAGTAAACTAAGTTTTACTAGATCAAAATATTTCTTCTGGTCGTCTTTTGGAGATCAACAGTTGACTACTATATATTTGTTTAGACATTAAGAAAGAAATAGCATTTTCCTCATTATATAAATGGATATATCGAGGTCTAGAGAGGTTAAATAACTTCCTCCTGTCTCACAGGTAGTAAGTGGAAGGTCCAGAATCCTGTAACATTTCCTTCTCCATACCACAATCTTTTTCTCAAACTATAACTCAATTTCACCCATTTGTTTCTGTAACTATCTCTTTGATTCACATTATTGTCATCTTATACTTGAACTAGTGCAATTGTCTATGACCCGATCTTACTTCAGATTTGTCCCTTTTGAAATCATTCTCCAGACAACAGCCAGAATGTCAGAATAATCTTTGAATTTGCAAATTAGATCATGGCCTCCACTACCTAAAACCCTTTTAGTGGTGTCCTACTGAATATACAAATAAAGAGAAAAAAAAATAGCAATTTAAAATCTAAATTCTTAGCAAGGTGCCCAAACCCTGCTTTAGCTGACATCTGTTACTTCTCCAGGCTTAAACCTTACTAATCTTTCATAATCTTCTTTGCTTCCAACATAGTGCCTTTCTTCCATTTCCTCAAATATATGGCTGCTCTTTCTTATTCCAGGGTTTTGTACGAGATGGTTCTTCTTCTCAGAATCCCCTTACTTCCCACACTCTTTTAAGTAACTCAAATCTCATCCCTTTAGGTATCTGCTTAAAGAATTCCATAGAAATTATTCCCACTCCCTCACCAATCTAAATCAGGGATCCTTGTTATATGCCTATCAAAACCTACACCTTTTCTTTATAACATGTATTACGACTTGTAATTCTATCTTTATTTTAGTGACTATTTCACCTGTAAATTTCCTCCATAATACTATCAACTCCACTAAGTCTGGTGCTAAGATTTTTCCTCATCGCTTTATTTTCAGTATCTAATATAATACTGGTACCTAAAAGAAGTGCAGTCACTGTTATTTAAAGTGATATAATGAATGAATGAAAAATTATAACACACAAGAAACAGATTCCAGATATACAAAAATGCTGCCTTCATTTTTCCAGGTTGAAGGTTAAGGCTGCAGCTCCTGAGTGGAAATTCAGTGCTTGTGTCAGGGTTCTCAACTTTGGTTGGGCTAGATAATCATATAGGGATCTTGGGGAAAAAAAATCCATTTGTCCAGGTACTACCCAAAGAGATATATTATTTTGGAGAGAGGCCCAGGCATCAAGACTTTTAAAAAACTTCCTAGTTAAGTCTAATGTGTAGTTAAGATTGAGAAGCACATGAAGGAACTGGGAAAACTAGATATTCTCCAGAATCATGAACATTGCTTATGACAGAATAGCATGTTGCATCTTGAAAGGTCTTAGTACTAATCAAGAGAACATTTAAAATATAAGGGCAAGTTAGACATACAGATGGCCAATAGGCACATGAAAAGATGTCCATCATCGTTAATTCTTAGAGAAATGCAAACCAAAACTGCAGTGAGGTACCACCTTACACTGGTCAGAATGGTCAT
Source organism: Monodon monoceros (assembly GCF_005190385.1). Lineage (NCBI taxonomy): Eukaryota > Metazoa > Chordata > Mammalia > Artiodactyla > Monodontidae > Monodon > Monodon monoceros. Next base: position 87,318,011 of record NW_021703772.1, on the reverse strand, counting down.
CATTAAAAGTCTACAAATGACAAATGCTGGAGAGGGTGTGGAGAAAAGGGAACCCTCCTACACTGTTGGTGGGAATCTAAATTGGTGCAGTCATTATAGAGAACAGTATGAATATTCCTCAAAAAATTAAAAATAGAGTTGCTATATGATCCTGACATCCCAATCCTGGGCATATATCTGGACAAAACTATAATTCAAAAAGATACATGCACCTCTATGTTCATAGCAGCACTATTTGCAATAGCCAAGACATGAAAACAACCTAAACGTCCATCGACGGATGCTCAGATAAAGATGTGGGGGGTGTGTGTGTGTGTATACACACACACACACACACATATATATATATATATACAATGGAATACTACTCAGCAATAAAAACGAATGAAACTGCCATTTTCAGCAACACAGATAGTCCTACAGATTATCATGCTAAGTGAAGTAAGTCAGAAAGAGAAAGACAAATACCATATGATATCACTTATGTGTGGAATATAAAAAATATGACACAAATGAACTTATCTATGGAACAAAAACAGACTCACAGATATAGAGAACAGACTTTTGGTTGCCAAGGGGGAAGGGGTTTGGGGGAGGGATGAAGTGGGAGTTTGGGATTAGCAGATGCAAACTATTATATATAGAATGGATAAACAACAAGGTCCTACTGTATAGCACAGGGAACTATACTCAATATCCTGTAATAAGCCATAATGGAAAAGAATATGGAAAAGAATGTATGTATGTTTAACTGAATCACTTTGCTGTACAGCAGAAATTGACATTGTAAATCAACTATACTTCAATAATAAAATAAAATAAAATATAAGGGCAAGTTATATGTAAACTACATTTCACTTGGAATCTCTAGTCCTCATTACATGGCTACCAAATTTGCTCAAACCCCCAGTTTCATGGCTTATTAAATCCGGAGCTTGACTATCACTATTGTACATCTGCGACCTTCCTCCGATGCCTCATCTTCCTACACTGTCGCCCACGCCTATTGCTTAAATTTTGTTCCACAAGATGTAGTATAAGCTTTTTGCTTTCACGAGATACAATACAAATAAGAAGAAGAGCAACAAAAAACCCCCAAAATATCCAAGCCATGCATTTTATAAGTTTAACTTATCTGATGATTTTGAGTGTCACAAAACTATGAAATTATGCACTGCCAACATTTCATCCCTGAAACAATTCTTCCTCCTTTACTCCTGACAATTGATATCTCCGGCCAAAAGCAGTTCCATGAGAGCCTACATCAAATCTTTATGCCAACTTCCATATTATTCTGTTATTACTGCTAAAATTCTAGTATGTATAATTTTTTCTCTGCCATCCCTGTTAGGAATTTGATCTTCAGTCGTCAAGTCATTACTGAGTAATCCCAGCCCTGTCAGCATGTTTCTGGTTAAAACTACCCTGTTAGATCTCATTCCCTTATAGAAGCTGAAGCACCTCCCTTTCTACTTCCTACCAAAGTTGCTTGACTAACAGCCACAGTTTGGAGCCAGATGGTGGAAAGAGAGTGGCCTTAGCCCTCTGTTTTCCCTTAAGAGTTATGCTGTTCTCATAGCAGCCACTTGTTCTCACTGGCCTCATTTTTTGGCATATGGTGGTATACTATCTTGCTTTTTGAATTCCTATGAAAGTGTCTTGAGTCTTTATATTTAAACATAAAACTTTTCTTTCTCCTGTTAATGTTAACTCATCTTCATGTGCACAACAGTCCACAAAATAAAAGCTGTTGTCTCTCAACCTCTTCTTTTTCCCATTCCAAAGTTGCCTTAATTTATAGAGCATAAAGTTTGGTCTTAATGTGTTCATGGCAAATGTCTTCTATGGCTCCTCTGGGTTTGAAAGTCTCCCTACAGCTGCTGTTGGGAACTGGAGAATCTGTGTTGCCTTGCACCCAGAGCTGCCACCATGTGTTCTCTTTCAGAGCCCAATATGATATGAGGCTGGCAAAAATCATTCTTTGTATAATTTGGTGATACACAATAGATTGTGATACTTATGTGGAATTATTTGTTGGAACTGTAGTCCAGTCTTAGAAGAGGACTACAATATAAAGAGAACAAAGTTGCAAGTTCAAGCTAATTTTTACTTTTTTTTTCAGTACATAAGAGAAGACATTTCAAGACCTGAGTTTGCACTAGGGACTCTGTCCATAGTTTCCTTGCCTCTTTCCTGCCTTCAAGAGTGTGCATTTACTCATATCTAGTTTACATGTAAATCTCTAGTTGAAATTATTGCAGAAGGAAACAATGTACAAGTTGAAGGCTAAGTTGAAAAAAGAAAGGATGACTTTGGTAAGTGATCTATAGCAGAGAGACAAAAGTGAAATTTGAATTTAAACTTTATTATGGATATGTCATAGAAGAGGTGATATATATGCTTAAGTGGTTGGTGATCAAATTCTATGCTCTGGTCTTAAGGTGATGGTGGCAAGAAGGCAGCTGACACCTGGGGAAAGAATGTTTTAGTGAATATGATCAAGGGAAAATAGACCCTGCTCAGACCAGTACTGATACAAGGCCTCCAAAAGACATCCATTCAGTCCACAGGAAATATCTTTGCCAAAGATATCAAGTCCTTCTTGTAAGAAGTTTACAAGTATTTAGGCAAAACTACTAGAATGCCACCCCTATTGTCAAGAGGTTTATATGTTTATAAAAACAGATGGCCTTAAATTTCTGCAGTTAACAGAAAACAAAATAATTACACAAAGAACATGGGAAAAGTATTATGAATTAAAAGGTATATAGTGAAAAAAAAAAAAGGTAGATAAGTAGGGCTCTTATGCAGGGATTGCACAGACTGGAAATAGGTTATAAGTTAGGTAATAAGTGACAAAAGCAGAGTTTCTCTAATCTCAGCAAGATGTTAGTGTGACTAATTTAATCTTTTCAGATTGACCTCTGTTGCCATAACCTAAATGGTTATGCTGTGATCCATTTTGGTCAGTTAAATGAGAAAGCCAAAGTCATCCCATCAACTGTGTCAAGATGGAGAAATATAATCAGATAAGGTTTATTATAAATATACTTGGAGAGAAATTTGAAAACAAGAAGATATTTTGGGCACAGAGGCTGTAATTTGAATAAATCAACAAAAGAAGGTACAGTGGATCATCTTTGGAGTATTTATTCTACTCAGGGTGATTCTCATTTGACCTCAGATACCAAATGGGGGAACCCCAAGTCATGTTTGTATTTTTTGAGCACTTGATCACATTAATTGGGCCAAGAGTTGGAAATCTGAGTAAAACAAGAAAATTGGTGTTCATTTTCAAGAAAACTGAACTTAGTAGTAAAAATATCTGTCCCTTTATGCTGTTTCTTTAGTGACGTAAAAACGTGGTACCGTTGCATGACCATCTTCTGCTTGCCAGGTGGGCTGAATAGCAGAAAAAGTTCACCGATAAAGAGTGAGTCAGAATCATAGAAAGCAGTGGAGGTGAGAGATTAGTACTAATCCAAGTGCCTGACACCTATGCATTTTGAGGTTTCATTCTTCTGGTAACGGACCGCTTTCCTTCCTTTGTTTCCTGAAGAACAACTAAGTTTACTTCTTGCAACAAAAAGTCCTAACATAGATGAAGCAAATGAATTAGATGGTTAAAGGAGGTAGGCCAGGAATAAGTAGAAAAAAGTGCATAATACATTCCAAGCTATAGGTCCTATATTTATTTCTCATTTACTTGCAAAATGACTCTTTCTTAAAATGCCACAGCAGTGTGGTTCTACCTTTATAACTATATTGGATATACGAAAATATTGGATTGAGGAAATCAAAGCTCTCTTTCACTATATATAGATAGATATGGCAAAGACACATTTTACTTAGCATTTCACCCTCCGTAGTGTGATACAATTAGACTTTGCAAACAACAGCAAATAAATGATTTGGCAAGGAATACACATTCTCATGTGTTTGATGATTAGCCTCAGAATCAGCTCTGGCTCCTGTCCTCCTCATCTACTGCTCTATTAGTATGATCACTGCATGGCGTTTCTGAAGACTAAAACCTTTTGATTGTTTCTCTTTGCAGCAGATTACCTCTTGCTGTACTTTTAGTATTCTCTCTTGCTTGTACCAACAAACAGTGTGCAGAACATCAAATAGATGGTTTACAGGCACTCAGTGATGAACAAACTCTCTAATCAGGATGAAGAGTAAAAATCTCACAGAAGTCATAGGAAAAGCTTCGGCTATGGAATTTAACAGACTTGGATTCGATGTTTACCAGCGATGTGACACTGTGGGAGTTTATGTAACCTTTCCGATCCTCAGCTGTCCCACCTGTAAGTGGGGATAATAATGTTCATATGATAGGGCTGTTAGGATTATAATGAGTTGGCATGTGTTAAGTATAGGACAGGAACTCTGTCACATCAGACACAAGTACAATGAATACTATTATTGCTCATTAGAGGGAAATCCCCTAAACCCTGATTCTGAACTTAGCCACATTATTGATGAGTCAAATCCACTTGTATTCCTTATGCATGCAGAAGCTTTCAAACTTTATTTCCAGCTACAGAGCTCCACTCAGGTAATAACTCAGCTAAAGAGACTTTTTTCTCTTGAATGAATTATGCTTCTGCTATGCTAAATTTTCTCAAGGCAGTCAACCATAAAAATTATATTATGTATTTCTCTTGTGTAACTTGTGTGAAAGTAGAGTTTGTCAAAACTGGCTGCTCAGCATTTAATGAGACCCTCCACTGCATTTGATCCAGAGGTCAAGCTGTATGTAAAAGAGGGTAAACAGGAAGGTCGCAGAGGGAAGTTAAAAGTAACAAAATAAGGCAATAAATAATAAGGGGAGACTTTTTAAAAATTTAAAATGAAGAAATTACTGGAGAAAGTCAACAAAGTGTCACCACCGTATTTTATAAATGAAAGGTGAATTTGCTTTTGCCTGCCAAGACCTAAAATTAGGGAACTTCATTTTCATTGAAGACCTTAATACTCACTGGTGAAACATGAAGCAGATGTCTCCCTGACCTCTACCTAATTGAACAGCAATGTCAGAGGGAGGTGAGTCATCAGTCTCCAGGTTGTCTTAGAGAAGGTCCTGAGGATTTTCAAGAAATGATTCCATTATATATAGACTGTGAAAGAAGATTATAAAAATTGGGAAAAAATACTATAGCACCCCTGCCTTTTATAAATCTAGATTTAGAGCCTATGGGTTTCACTATTGAAAACATAAGGAAGTTACACTCCTTGTCACTAATCTATTGCAATGTTAAATGTTATATCCTAACATTTATTAAAAGGTAATTCAAGATTCTGAGCTCATCTTATTTTCCAGCCACCTTGCTTTGGGGGCCAAATGCTTATCCACAGTCCCTCCAATGCTTGCTCTGAGATAGAGCTGTGATGCATATCAGAATGTTTCTGAGTGGGTTGCTGCCTCCTGCAATCACTGTAACTCGTAAATACCAGTACCACAGAACATGCTGCACTGCACTGGGATGACCATCTGCTTGTCTACCTCACCTACTAAACAATGAGAAATTATGCCTCTCAGCGCTTGTTGTGTCCTGAGCACGCAGAACCATCTTCAGTCCTACTCTTTAGCACATTAACCAACCATCACCCACCTGGGTTGTTGCAACAGACTCCCGAAGCATTGTCTCACCCTTATCTCACCCTCTTCATACCAAACAATCTTTATAATCAGCAATAAATGGTGTCACTTTTTTGCACACATTTCTCTAATGGTTACCTGTTGTTTGGAGAAAACAAAATTAAACCTTGCACTGAACATTCATATAAGTTTGTTAATAAGAATAATAAGAATGTTCGGAGAAAACAAAATCAAACCTTGCACTGAACATTCATATAAGTTTGTTAATAAGAATGATATTATATTCCAATTTTTGCATTTCTTTTAACTACATTCCAGTAATGTGAGGCCTATACCCCTCACTGTGAGTATCTCTCACAGTTTTGGAGCACATACTGGTTTGTTGAATAACTAATAGCACAATAGTAGATCAATGACAATGTAAAATCCGTGGGATAGCTTGGGACTATAGCCCTGAAGCAGTGTTCTTCAGCACGGCCAGAGAATCACCATGTCCACCTTACTTGTTAAAACCAAGTTCCTAATCCCCAGCTCATAATCAAGCCCAAAATAAAGGTCTCTGTGATGTACCATGATATTGCCAACTTTAACATGCTCCATGGTGATGTTCATGCTCCATTCAGTCTGAGAACCACAGCCTCATGCCATAGATAAATATTCAGTGTGAGAGGCAGGTTGCAGGAGTGAAAGCCTATGATGTTGAACTTCAGTAGCACCTAAAGTCCCTACATGTAGTATTCTGAAGGCTAGTAAGAAACATTGAAACGCTTTATGAAACCTTTGTCCCAGTTATATATGATCTGTGTACTGAGTGGCATTGTAAAATTCATTTCTTACTGTGGGTTGTAGTAAAAAAATACTTGAAATCCCTTGCTCTAGTGAAACAAGAAAGATAAAGCAATATAATAGTAATATCTGCATACAGGTATTTATTTATAACAACCTGATTATAATATCTGTATGCAAATATTTATGCATGCTTCTGAAAAGGGTGAACACAGAAAAATTCAGATGGGTCAATACGCAGCTACATCTCTTTTGCACTAAGTCAAGACCTGGGGAGTTGTACATATGCTCCCAATGCTGAATCACATGAAGCTGTGGACCAAGGTCATGTCCCACATAAATTAGATCTCTCAGTGTGTACTATTTCCCAACTGCTAAATCTTTAGCTTCAACAAATCAATATAGTGAAGGAAGGTGGAGTAGTAGGGTGACCAACCTCATTTTTCTAGGATTTCCCCTATTACAGCACTGAAATTCTTGTGTCCTGGAAACCTCCTTAGTTCTAAGTTCTTAGTTCTAAGGCAAACCAGGATGGTTGATCACCTTATGTGTTGTGCAGTACATTTCTAAGCTACTTATCTTTTATTCAAACAAATTTTTACTTAAAATTACAACATAAATCAGTTGCACACAAAGTTGCTTTGCTCTAAATGAGAGATGCTAAAGCTTTGCCCAATCAACCCAACCTCATCATTTCTAGCTCTTTCCAAGGACTCTGTGAGGCCTTGTGATTGCATCATAGCCTTCCTGCCTTGCTTACCTTATTCATTAGATTTCATTGAATATGATAATTTCTCTGATCTTTGATTTCCTCATCTGGAGTATGGAAATAATATTTTTTGTAGGTTGGTCATTATATCCAAATTTCTCCCACTTCGGGCCAATTTGATTTCCAGACTTCTTATACAACAGTATGCATCATAGACTGAAATTCCTTTAGTGCTTTTCTATGGAAAGAAATTGCAAAGGACAATCACACCTGCTGAGTCACTTGCCTTGCATGGACAGATTTATACAATAGTATTTAAAGACTGAAATTTAAGTAGCAAATGTAATAGAATTAAAATGTCAAAAACAATCGTAGTAGATGCCTGAATTTTAATGTGTGGATGCTGCAAAGTCACCAACAGAAAGATCAGCAATCTCTGTATCATACAATTATGGAAATTAAAGATTATTGGCCAAGCAAACTTTTGGGCAAATCATAGACTAGTAAAGTGCCCTATATCACTCATAAGGTTGAGCATTCGTGGTTCTGGTGTTGATATGTGTTTGTTACTCCTCAGGGTTGGGCTCCCATGGGGCAAATGGTCATTTTACTTCTACTACTCCTTCAAAAATGAATCTATTTTTAGTTGGTATCACAAACTTACACTTTGAAATATCATTGGAAATAAAGATTTAGCAATAAGTTTAAATGCAAGAAAAATTCCAGGGACTTCCCTGGCGGTCCAGTGGTTAAGAATCCACCCCCAATGCAGGGGACGCAAGTTCGATCCCTGGTTGGGGAACTAAGATTCCACATGCCGCAGGGCAGCTAAGTCTGCCCGCCACAACTAGTGAGCCCGTGCGCGCTACAGCCTGCGTGCCACAACTACAGAGAAGCCTGCAGACCGCAGTGAAGAGCCCGAGTGCTGCAACTAAGACCCGACGCAGCCAAATACATAAATAAATATTAAAAGAGAGAAAAATTCCAAATTCTTAGTGATCACAAGTTTAAAAAATTCTTAAATTAACTGTAATGGTCATAATTCCAGAGTATACACCATCATCTTTCCATAAATAAATATAATTTTATTAACCTCAATGTTGTACATAAGTCCATATCAAGCTTATGTTCGCCCCAAATTCTTTTTACACACATGAAGATTTGTTTTAGATTAACGTGTTTTAAAACAATCTTCTCAGAAATCTATAATACAGAAGGGTGGTGTGTCTTGACTCTTCAAGGTGGAATGTGAGAATTGTGAGGAAAATATTCACCATGGGATTAGAAACCATTTTAATCACCCTCTTCTCAGGAACATCTGGCTGAAGCTCAGACACTTTAGGCTTACTTTTAAAATGGGAATTGATTCCTGGAGAGAAACCAACTCCATCCACAATAAAATCCAGTGCTTTGTGGATGAATTCAATTAGTCTCCTTGAATACAAAGAGAAAAAGATAAACTCATGGTTATGTATAAGGTCCTACAGTCTCATAGTTTTGCCTACTGCAATCAAATGGTTTAATAGCCTTCCCAATTAAATAAACTGTCAGCTGCAGGAACATGCTAGAGCTTGTTTAAAACCGTTTCTAGTGATGTAATCTTGGATCAGATAAATGTTACTTACGGGTGTTCTAGTTGTGTGGCACTTGTAATTCATGCATGCCTATGTATCATCTTTCAACTCTATTCTCAACGTTTAATCTGAAAATGACTTTCTGCAGCTCTCCAGTATTCCATCAGGATCTGGACAAAGAACCGTTAATCTGTGTCAATTTGCAGACAGTCACCTGTGTTACTTTGCTCCCTTTGCTTTCTCTCTCTGCTAATAGTTGCTTAGACAGTGAGTCCTACAGTAATGAGATTTTCCTAGACAACCTGTCTTGCTGGCAAGTCTCAAGGGGTGAGGGGTAGGGAGGAGAGTACAATATTTTGGGTCTTCAGTGTAGGTCACCCTGATGAATTTCAAAAAGTGATCTCACAAAAGCAAAATTTAATTAAGAATTAATGGCCATTCACTTTGTCTTTTTCTTTAAAAAAATTACATCTGGACTTAGAAATGAGAGCAGCATGCCACTTCCTTGAAAAAGAATAAGGATCTGTACAGGACTGAGTAAATTATCATGGTGGTAGGGTATACTAAAGGGAATATAATAGCGTTAGTGGAGAAAGCAAACATGTAGGCAGGGTGATAAATAAGTGGTTTTTACAGTGAATCACATTTGGCTTTTGACACTGACCAAAATTCATTCTTCAAATAGGTCAAGTTTTATTCATCAGTTACCTCTTCCTTTCCTTTTCATAGGCCTCCCTGAGGCCTCCTGTGCAACCTCCCGCACCACACACACACACACACACACACACACACACACACACACTTCCATACACAAGGGACACACAGGATGACTTGAGATCAAATAACAGCACATAGAATGAAGACTAAAAACCACCAGCTGTCTTGACTTATTAGAAAAAATATTTTACGTATAATTTTAGAGCTTCTCTTTTGTTTTTTTTTAAACATCTTTATTGGAGTATAATTGCTTTACAACGGTGTGTTAGTTTCTGCTTTATAATAAAGTGAATCAGCTATACATATACATATGTCCCCATATCTCTTCCCTCTTGTGTCTCCCTCCCTCCCACCCCTCTAGGTGGTCACAAAGCACCGAGCTAATCTCCCCGTGCTATGCGGCTGCTTCCCGCTAGCTATCGGTTTTACATTTTGTAGGGGATATATGTCCATGCCACTCTCTCACTTTGTCCCAGCTTACCCTTACCCTTCCCCGTATCCTCAAGTCCATTCTCTAGTAGGTCTGTGTCTTTATTCCCGTCCTGCCCCTAGGTTCTTCAGAACCCTTTCAATTTTTTTTTTAGATTCCATATATTGTGTTAAAATATGGTATTTGTTTTTCTCTTTCTGAACTACTTCACTCTATATGACTGACTCTAGGTCCATCCACCTCACTACAAATAACTCCATTTCATTTCTTTTTATGGCTGAGTAATATTCCATTGTATATATGTGCCACATCTTCTTTAGCCATTCATCTGTTGATGGACACTTAGGTTGCTTCCATGTCCTGGCTACTGTAAAGAGAGCTGCAATGAACACTGTGGTACATGACTCTATTTGAATTATGGTTTTCTCAGGGTATACACCCAGTAGTGGGACTGCTGGGTCGTATGGTAGTTCTATTTTAGTTTTTTAAGGAGCCTCCATACTGTTCTCCATAGTGACTGTATCAATTTACATTCCCACCAACAGTGCAAGAGGGTTCCCTTTTCTCCACACCCTCCCCAGCATTTATTGTTTGTAGATTTTTTGATGATGGCCATTCTGACTGGTGTGAGATGATACATCATTGTAGTTTTGATTTGCATTTCTCTAATGATTAATGTTGTGCATTCTTTCATATGTTTGCTGGCAATCTGTATATCTTCTTTGGAGAAATGTCTATTTAGGTCTTCTGCCCATTTTTGGATAGGGTTGTTTGTTTTTTTGATACTGAGCTGCATGAGCTGCTTGTAAATTTTGGAGATTAATCCTTTGTCAGTTTCTTCCTTGCAAATATTTTCTCCCATTCTGAGGGTTGTCTTTTCGTCTTCTCTATGGTTTCCTTTGCTGTGCAAAAGCTTTTAAGTTTCATTAGGTCCCATTTGTTTATTTTTGTTTTTATTTCCATTTCTCTAGGAGGTGGTCAAAAAGGATCTTGCTGTGATTTATGTCATAAAGTGACATAAAGTGTTCTGCCTATGTTTTCCCCTAAGAGTTTTATAGTGTCCACTTTTCCCAGCACCATTTACTGAAGAGGCTGTCTTTTCTCCACTGTATATTCTTGCTTCCTTTATGAAAAATAAGGTGATCATATGTACGTGGGTTTATCTCTGAGCTTTCCATCCTGTTCCATTGATCTATATTTCTGCTTTTGCAACTGTCTTGATTACTGTAGCTTTGTAATAAAGTCTGAAGTCAGGGAGCCTGATTCCCCTGGCTCCATTTTTCTTTCTCAAGATTGCTTTGGCTATTTGGGGTCTTTTGTGTTTCCGTACAAATGGTGAAATTTTTTGTTCTAGTTCTGTGAAAAATGCCATTGGTAGTTTGATAGGGATTGCACTGAATCTGTAGATTGCTTTGGGTAGTACAGTCATTTTCAGTCTTGGTTCTTCCAATCCAAGAACATGGTATATATCTCCAACTATTTCTATCATCTTTAATTTCTTTCATCAGTATCTTATAGTTTTCTGCATACAGGTCTTTTGTCTCCTTAGGTAGGTTTATTCCTAGGTATGTTATTCTTTTTGTTGCAATGGTAAATGGGAGTGTTTCCTTAATTTCTCTTTCAGAGTTTTCATCATTAGTGTATAGGAATGGAAGATTTCTGTGCATTAGTTTTTTATCCTGCTACTTTACCAAATTCATTGATTAGCTCCAGTGGTTCTCTGGTAGCATCTTTAGGATTCGCTATGTATAGTATCATGTCATCTGCAAACAGTTACAGCTTTATTTCTTTTCCAATTTGGATTCCTTTTATTTCTTTTTCTTCTCTGATTGCTGTGGCTAAAACTTCCAAAACTATGTTGAATAAGAGTGGTGACAGTGGACAACCTTGTCTTGTTCCTGATATTAGTGGAAATGGTTTCAATTTTTCACCACTGAGGATGATGTTGCCTGTCGGTTTGTCATATGTGGCCTTTATTATGTTGAGGAAAGTTCCCTCTATGTCTACTTTCTGGAGGATTTTTATCATAAATGGGTGTTGAATTTTGTCGAAAGATTTTTCTGCATCTATTGAGATGATCATATGCTTTTTCTCCTTCAATTTGTTAATATGGTGTATCTCATTGATTGATTTCCATATATTGAAGAATCCTTGCATCCCTGGGATAAACCTGACTTGATCATGGTGTATGATCCTTTTAATGTGCTGCAGGATTTTGTTTGCTAGTATTTTGTTGAGGATTTTTCATCTATGTTTGTCGGTGATATTGGTCTGTAGTTTTCTTTTTTGTAACATCTTTGTCTGGTTTTGGTATCACGGTGATGGTGGCCTCATAGAATGAGTTGGAGAGTGTTCCTCTCTCTGCTATATTTTGGAAGATTTTGAGAAGGATCAGTGTTAACTCTTTTCTAAATGTTTGATAGAATTCGCTTGTGAAGCCATCTGTTCCTGGGCTTTTGATTGTTGGAAGATTTTTAATCACAGTCTCAATTTCAGCGCTTGTGATTGGTCTGCTTGTATTTTCTATTTCTTCCTGGTTCAGTGCCAGAAGGTTGTGCTTTTCTAAGAATTTGTTCATTTCTTCCAGGTTGTCCATTTTATTGGCATATATTTGCTTGTAGTAATCTCTCATGATCCTTTATATTTCTGCAGTGTCAGCTGTAACTTCTCCTTTTTCATTTCTAATTCTATTGAGTCTTCTCCCTTTTTTTCTTGATGAGTCTGGACAATGGTTTATCAATTTTGTTTATCTTCTCAAAGAACCAGCATTTAGTTTTATTGATCTTTGCTATTATTTCCTTCATTTCTTTTTTCATTTATTTCTGAACTGATCTTTATGATTTCTTTCCTTCTGCTATCTTTGGTTTTTCTTTGTTCTTCTTTCTCTAATTGCTTTAGGTGTAAGGTTAGGTTGTTTATTTGAGATGTTTCTTGTTTCTTAAGGTAGGATTGTATTGCTTTAAACTTCCCTCTTACAACTGCTTTGCTACATCCCATAGGTTTGGGTCATCATGTTTTCATTGTCCTTTGTTTCCAGGTATTTTTTGATTTCCTCTTTGATTTCTTCAGTGATCTCTTGGTTATTAAGCAGTGTATTGTTTAGACTCCATGTGTTTGTATTTTTTACAGATATTTTCCTGTAATTGATATCTAGGCTCATAGCGTTGTGGTCAGAAAAGATACTTGATACGAGTTCAATTTTCTTAAATTTATGAAGGCTTGATTTGTGAACCAAGATATGAACTATCCTGGAGAATGTTCCATGAGCACATGAGCAGAAAGTGTATTGTGTTGCTTTTGGATGGAATGTCCTATAAATATCAGTTAAGTCCATCTTGTTCAGTGTAGCATTTAAAGCTTGTGTTTCCTTATTTATTTTCGTTTTGGATGCTCTGTCCATTGATGAAATTAGGGTGTTAAAGTCCCCTACTATGATTGTGTTACTGTCAATTTCCCCTTTTATGGCTGTTAGCATTAGCCTTATGTATTGAGGTGCTCCTATGTTGGGGGCATAAATATTTACAATTGTTATATCTTTTTATTGGATTGATCCCTTGATCATTATGTAGTGTCCTTCTTTGTCTCTTGTAGTAGTCTTTATTTTAAAGTCTATTTTGTCTGATATGAGAATTGCTACTCCAGCTTTCTTTTGATTTCCATTTGCATGGAATATCTTTTTCCATCCCCTCACTTTCAGTCTGTATGTGTCCCTACGTCTGAAATGGGTCTCTTGTAGACAGGCTATCTACGGGTCTTGTTTTTGTATCCATTCAGCCAGTCTATATCTTCTGGTGGGAGCATTTAGTGCATTTACATTTAAGGTTATTATCAATATGTATGTTCCTATTACCCTTTTCGTAATTGTATTGGGTTTGTTACTGTAGGTCTTTTCCTTCTTGTGTGTTTCCTGCCTAGAAAAGTTCCTTTAGCATTTGTTGTAAAGCTGGCTCGGTGGTGCTGAACTCTCTCAGCTTTTGCTTGTCTGTAAACGTTTTAATTTCTTCGTCAAATCTGAATGAGATCCTTGCTGGGTAGAGTAATCTTGGTTGCAGATTTTTCCTTTCATCACTTTAAATATGTCCTGTCACTCCCTTCGTGTTTGCAGAGTTCCTGCTGAAAGTTCAGCTGTTAACCTTATGGGGATTTGCTTGTATGTTATCTTTTGTTTTTCCCTTGCTGCTTTTAATATTTTTTATTTGTATTTAATTTTTGATGGTTTGATTAATATGTTTCTTGGCGTGTTTCTCCTTGGATTTATCCTGTATGGGACTCTCTGTGTCTCCTGGACTTGATTAACTATTTCCTTTCTAATATTAGGGAAGTTTTCAACTATAATCTCTTCAAATATCTTCTCAGTCCCTTTCTTTTTCTCTTCTTCTTCTGGGACCCCTACAATTCGAATGTTGGTGTGTTTAATGTTGTCCCAGAGGTCTCTGAGACTGTCCTCAATTTTTTTCATTCTTTTTTCTTTACTCTGCTCTGCAGTAGTTATTTCCACTATTTTATTTTCCAGGTCACTTATCCGTTCTTCTGCCTCAGTTATTCTGCTACTGGTTCCTTCTAGAGAATTTTTAATTTCATTCATTGTGTTGTTCATCATTGTTTGTTTGCTCTTTAGCTCTTCTAGGTCCTTGTTAAATGTTTCTTGTATCTTCTCCATTCTATTTCCAAGATGTTGGATCATCTTTACTAAGATTATTTTGAATTCTTTTTCAGGTAGACTGCTTATTTCCTCTTTGTTTTGTCGGTGGGTTTTTACCTTGCTCCTTCATCTGCTGTGTGTTTCTCTGTCTTCTAATTTTGCTTCACTTACTGTGTTTGGGGTCTCCTTTTCATAGGCTGCAGGTTCGTAGTTCATTGTTTTTGGTGTCTTCCCCCAATGGCTAAGGTTGGTTCAGTGGGTTGTGTAGGCTTCCTGGTGAAGTGGACTAGTGCCTGTGTTCTGGTGGATGAGGCTGATTCTTGTCTTTATGTTGGGCAGGTCCGCATCTATTGGTGTGTTTTGGGGTGTCTGTGACCTTATTATGATTTTAGGCAGCCTCTCTGCTAATGGGTGGGGTTGTGTTCCGGTCTTGCTAGTTTTTTGCCATAGAGTGTCCAGCACTGTAGCTTGCTGGTCGTTGAGTCGAGCATGGTGTTGGTGTTGAGATGGAGATCTCTGGGAGATTTTTGCCATTTGATATTATGTTGAGCTGGGAGGTCTCTGGTGGAACAATGTCCTGAACTCCAGTCTCCCACCTCAGAAGCACAGGCCTGACACCCGGCTACAACACCAAGACCCTGTCATCCACACGGCTCAGAATAAAAGGGAGAAAAAAAGAAAGGAAAAAGAAAAAGTAAAATAAAATAAATCAAAGTTATTAAAATAAAAATAATTATTTAAAATAAAAAATTTAAGAAGTAAAAAAAGAAAGGATAGAGTAACCAAACTAATAAACAAATCCACCAATGATAACAAGTGCTAAAAACTATACTTAAAAAAAGGGGGCAGACAGAACCGTAGGACAAATGGTAAAAGCAAAGCTATACAGAGAAAATCACACACAGAAGCATACATACACACTCACAAAAAGAGAAAAAGGAAAAAACATATATATATCGCTGCTCCCAAAGTCTACCTCCTCAATTTGGGATGATTCGTTGTCTATTCAGTTATTCCACAGATGTAGGGTACATCAAGTTGATTGTAGAGATTTAATCTGCTGCTCCTGAGGCAGCTGGGAGAGATTTCCCTTTCTCTTCTTTGTTCGCACAGCTCCTGGGGTTCAGCTTTGGATTTGGACCCACCTCTGCGTGTAGGTCACCTGAGGGCGCCTGTTCCCGTCCAGATAGGACGGGGTTAAAGAAGCCGCTGATTCGGGGGTTCTGGCTCACTCAGGCCGGGGGGAGGGAGGGGTACGGATGCAGGGCGAGGCTGCAGCGGCAGAGGCCGGCGTGACGTTGCACCAGCCTGAGGCGCGCCGTGCGTTCTCCCGGGGAAGTTGTCCCTGGATCATGGGACCCTGGCAGTGGCGGGCTGCACAGGCTTCCGGGAGGGGCGGTGTGGACAGTGACCTGTGCTCGCACACAGGCTTCTTGGTGGCTGCAGCAGCAGCCTTAGCTTCCCCATGCCCGTCTCTGGGGTCCGCGCTGATAGCCGCGGCTCACACCCGTCTCTGGAGCTCCTTTAAGCGGCGCTCTTAATCCCCTTTCCTCGTGCACCAGGAAACAAAGAGGCAAGAAAAAGTTTCTTGCCTCTTCGGCAGCTCCAGACTTTTTCCCGGACTCCCTTCCAGCTAGCCGTGGTGCACTAACCCCCTGCAGGCTGTGTGCACGTCGCCAACCCCAGTCGTCTCCCTGCGCTCCGACGGAAGCCCGAGCCTCAGCTCCCAGACCCACTCGCCCCGGTGGGTGAGCAGACAAGCCTCTCGGGCTGGTGAGTGCTGGTCTGCACGGATCCTCTGTGCGGGAATCTCTCCGCTTTGCCCTCTGCACCCCTGTTGCTGTGCTCTCCTCCGCAGCTCCGAAGCTTCCCCCCTCCGCCACCCGCAGTCTCCGCCCGCGAAGGGGCTTCCTAGTGTGTGGAAACTTTTCCTCCTTCACGGCTCCCTCCCACTGGTGCGGGTCCTGTCCCTATTCTTCTGTCTCTGTTTTTTCTTTTTTCTTTTGCCCTGCCCAGGTACAAGTGGGGAGTTTCTTGCCTTTTGGGAGGTCTGAGGTCTTCTGCCAGCGTTCAGTAGGTGTTCTGTAGGATGTGTTCCACGTGTAGATGTATTTCTGATGTATTTGTGGGGAGGAAGGTGATTTCCGCGTCTTACTCTTCCGCCATCTTGAAGCTCCTCCTACAGCTTCTCTTTAATTCTCATAGTATTCAAGAGAACATTATATTGTCTTGAAAGTAAAAAAAAAAAAAAAAAAAGAAAATTTAATCTACATTTTATTCTAAGTACCTTATTTTATGCACACATTTGTGTGTTCTGTTGTAATACTGGCTTCTCATTCATAGGACCTTCAAAGTTTCACCTTCAGAATCACTAGCCCAAGACAAATTTGCACAGTAAGAAGTGATAGTTGCTCTGTGTGACTCAAGTGGAAAAATAAACATTATTTCTTTCTAATCTGCTGAAGCACATTTGACTTGATTCCCATGTCGATTTTCATTCTGACAAGATAGATGGGAAGGGAAAGCACAGTTGTATAGATTTGCACAGTTATTCCCATTTTCAAGGCATGAGTGAAGAAATCTTTCCTGGTTGATGACTTAAAGTGTCCTGTCACTCTGTTCTTAGGTATGAAAGTATTTGGAAATCAGGATGCTGTAATATGCCACAGCAATATCCATTAACTCACTGGGCTGAGCAGTACTTTGAAGTGTTAAGGGCAAAGAATTCTAATTCAACTGCCACAGATTTGTTACATACACCAATGAGTCAAGGCACACTAACACTGGGGGGTTAATTTTAAAAACTACCTTCAGGCTCAGGAGGAGAAGAGCTCTTATCATAGGAGGGATGGATTTGTCCAGATCCCCTGCCACTCTCTTCACTAACTGTAGCCAAAGCATGTGCTGACAAGCAAGCTGCTGTTAGAACTGAGAGAGAAGACTGGGACTGGGAAAGATTTTTTCCTTTATGAAGTCACATTTCTTATGTCTTGATGTCTTATGTGATATGATTATTCAGTTATCAGGGAAACTCTGACAACCAAAAGAAGGGAATGGAGTTTTTAAAACTATTTTTTACAAATCCTCCCTTTATTCAGGCTAAGAAATATAAAGTTACCTTTAAAAAGCCTACAGACTATGATCCAGTGTATTTTGAAATAAAATTTAAAAAATCAAGAGTAAAGTTTTACATTTGGGAAGAAACATCCCATTTTTTTTTTTCTGAATTCAAAATCTACATTTCTTGGGTGATGGATACGCATAATTAGTGGATTTTATTCTCCACAATGTCTAACTTCACTGTCGGATTTTTAACATTGTCATGTGTCATAGATTTGGGATCACAGGACTCACTTAGATCTTTTATCTAATAACCACAGACTACAGCTATAAATCTTGCTGGCCATCTTTATATACACTATTGGTGAAAAAAGTGGAGGGAAAGAGGATGACTGGCTATGTGAAAATCTGTCATGACTTTAAAAGTCACTTCCAAATTATCACTCTCAAACTGGAATTGATCCAACACACTTTATTTACACTCTTATTATGAATAAGAAACTATAGTAAAACTTATGGAGGACTCAAACAATTGATAAGACACTATGCTTACCATCATAAAGTTGACAAAGTTGTAGGAAGCAACTTGATTAGACTTGATTCTATAGGCAACAGGCTGTCATTAAAGACTTGGTACCTGCAGGCATGATTTCATAAGGTAGATAGACTTTGTTTGCCATGAAATGGGTGCCTTTGGAAGCATGCTAACTCTCATTAATGGCCCACTGGGGCGATATGTGAAGTGCCAAACATTTTTAGGCTGCATAACAAGATTCCTGGATGAGTAGACAAGTACTGAAGTTACACTCAAGTACTTTTGGAATAAGTTATTCATTGGAGTTTTTAAAAGTAATTTTAGCTCTTGTGCAATAATCACATGAAATATTTTTGGATCAGTTTTCATTTGGAAACCACCCACTTGGTTAATTGTAGATAAGAGGGTGAAAAGCCTCAACAACTTATTGAAAATGTCAGCTATTTTCGTCTATATCCCTGTGGGTTAATATGAGAAATGTTTATCAAGATTTTTATTGGTACTTTTTCAGTCATGACTTTCATATTTATTGTTTTAGGAGCAGGTGTGTTTTAGGAGCAGGTGTTATATTATTGCATATACTCCAAGATTTATTTGTGAATATTCTCCATAGATTCACAGTATAAAATAATTAGAGGGAATAATAATAAGAAATCCTCTGGACTTGGTGTCAAAAAGATCATGTCCTGGTGGTAGGACTTATAAGTTATCAGCCATGTGACTTGGACAAGTCTCAGATTCTTTGGGCTTTATTTCTTCACCTGTCAACTAGAAATGATAATATATAATGCCACTTCTCAAACTTAATATAAAGGTCAAATTAAATGCTGAATGTCGGAGTACTTTGTAAAATGCAAAAACATATGCAAATAACAGTCATTATATTATGATACTCTGACTATTTCAATATGCTATATTTCCCATGTTTGGGATCAAGAGAGGTGAATAATTCATATTTGTAAGTTTCACTGTGCCAAACTCCTTTTAACTGCACTTCCCACCAGTTTGTCGTTTATGTTATAAAAGAGGCATGGAAAAACTGTGAATTTTACTCTGAACACTTTTTTCTCTGTATTGATTTCCAAATAAAGGTGTAAAATAACAAAAGGAGTAAAATCCTGGGAAAAGATGTAAAATTAAAGGATTGATTCATCCAAAAAATGAATCATGGAGGCTTCTTTCCATCAAACTGACTACAATATCTTTCTCTTTACCCTCCAGTTCAAAATATAGCATTCTTTCATAACTCATAAACATTCCCTAATGATGTTCTCAAATGAGAGAAAGGATTATAAATGAGGTAGTGCATATGACCCATGAAAAGAATTGAAGAGCTCTTTAAAAAATGTACTTCTAAAGAAATGGATTCCAGAATCAGGCAGTTGTCCTTAATTCCCAGAAGTTCAAACCCAGAGATTAGCAAGGAAAGCCAGAGGTGAAAAATAGATTTGTAAAACCTCATGGTTTTGGTGAAATTTTTTCAACTGAATAAATGATTAAAATGGCTCAATGAAAATCACACACAAAAGGGTGAAATATAATGACCATCTGATCTGTTAAGAGGAAAAAGCTTTTAAACTAATCAATCTTTTCCACGACAATTTATGATATAGCCTTTTAAGATGATCCCATCTTAAATGGGGCAGTGACAAAGAAATATACATCTAATATACTTGCTCAATGGATAGATTTTCAGTACCCTAAGAAAATGCATTTGAGAGCTTTCATTTTTAAAGGAGACTACACATTAGATTTTTGTGGATGATCTGATGCTTAGTTTTATCCTTGTTATCGCTAAGGGTTAGAAAAGTAGGAAATTGAAACCAAGACTTTTTTTGTCAGGCTTGATGGGCAATCATGTAGCAATCATTTAACCTCCATGTGCTTCATTGTTGGCATCTTTCAAAGGAGTAACACTAATGTGTGTCACACTAATGCTTGCCATCCATCTACTTCATGGATACATTATAAGGGTTAACTAATACGGCTGATAAGCACTTTGCAAATTCAAAGCACAAAGTAGAAGTGCTAAGTAAGCTAAATAGAAAAGAAAAGACCTACCTTATGGTCGACTGATTTGAATTTTCAATGATTATGGATCTCGGGAACACTTTCTTCCACTCTTTCAATAAGGTAAGCCATTTTGGTATTTTTTTAAAACTCACTTTGAAGACATAAGGAATAAACACTGTGTGAATCATTTCTTACATGAAAAAATGTTTCATGTTATTCAGGTTTCAAGATATACTACAGTTGTGCATCACTTTTTTATACAGGAATTATAAGGTGTTTTTGTATTCCTCTGCTGTGATATTATCTTGTGGTAGAATATGTCATAATGACAGAAGAAAAAAGTACTCTAATTGGTCAGAAAACCTGGATAGCAAAGGACAAGTTTCCCTTGGCTTCTGAGGAAAAAATATCTCAAACATGGGAAAGAAAGATAAGCTCTAAGGAAGAGAGCAGTTTCTTCCGTCTTGGTTTAATATTCAGTCCTAGTCATACCTACTTCAGCTGTCAGAGAGGAGACTAATTAGTGCCAGTGTGATGGGAGTTTTTGTGATGCCAACTTTTGTCTTTTAAGAACTGGATTAAACTCAAAATCATTTCCCACACTTCGCAAAATGAAATGCTTTGACTATGTCTCAGCGAAGTGACAGATGAAATCATTTCCATCAGACTTTGACATTAACGTTACAACTAGACATGAACAGTGAAGTGCAAAGCAGGGTAATTATCTAAGGTAATACAGACCAATCACACTTTGCTGTATTGGTCTGCCTGGGCTACCATAACAAGATACTAAAAACTGGATGGTTTAAACAACAGGCATTTATTTTCTCACATTTTGGAGGTTAGAAGTCCGTGATCAAGGTGAAGGCAAATTCAGTTCCAGATGAGAACTCTCTTGCTCATTTGTGGGCAGTTGCCTTCTTGCTGTGTCCTCACATGACCTTTCCTCTGAGCTCATGGAGAGAGAGAGAGAGAGAGAGAGAGAGAGAGAGAGAGAGAGAGAGAGCTCTGCTGTCTCTTTTCTTACAAACAATTCTATCTGACTAGCCCCCTCTCCCCCATGATCTCAGTTAGCCTCAGATACCTCCATGAAGTCCCTATCTCCAAATACACTCACATTGGGGTTTGGGGCTTCAAAATACAATTTTGGGGGAAAAAAATTCAGTGCATAACACTACGACACATTAGATAATTTGATGTTCAAATGTTCTTTACTTCATTGCTCTAGATACTTTCAGAACTATAATATTCCTGTATGCTTTATAAATGCGTAGTCTAAGCATTAAACCAAATTATTCTTCTTGTGTTAATTTCCGTATACAATGTTTGTTCTATATGAATAACAATTACATAGTGAGAAACAATATATTAAAGTTATACTGTCTCCAATCTATAAGCAGTTGTTGAGAGGCAGTAAAAAGGCTCCTCCTTTATCCCTCTCAGGATCAGTCATAAACTTAGTAATATGATTTTAGGAAATTCACTTTTCTCGCTCTGATAAGCAACACATAGTACCTGGTTTTCTTGAAATTCAACCAGAAAGAACATAATTTCAGTCCATAATTATTTCAGTCCATAATTATGGACTCCTCAGACTAAAATAAAACCTTTTTTTGTTGTTTTTGTTTTTTGCGGTACGCGGGCCTCTCACTGTTATGGCCTCTCCCGTTGCGGAGCACAGGCTCCGGACGCGCAGGCTCAGCAGCCATGGCTCGGGCTCAGCCGCTCCGCGGCACGTGGGATCTTCCTGGACCAGGGCACGAACCCGTGTCCCCTGCATCGGCAGGCGGACTCTCAACCACTGCGCCACCAGGGAAGCCCCAAAACCTTTTTTTAATGTAAAAAGTACCGCCCTAAAAACCCTGGTATGGAGTTAAATTATGAAAGATGTAATCATACTATCCATTCTCCAGCTTTCCAGACAAAGCAGCATCAAGGGCCTTTGAAGAGGAAATTAAGTTAAGGATCTTGAGATGGGGTCATTCTGTATTAGACTGGTCCCCGAATCCACTGCCAAGTGACTTTATAAGAAGAGGAGGAGACAGAGAGGAAAAGGTCATGTGCAGATGTAGGCAGAGATTGTAGTGATGAAGCCACAAGCCAAGGAACGCATGGAACCACCAGAAACTGGAAGAAGCAGGGGAGAATTCGTCCCTAGAGCCTTCAGAGGGAGTGCAATTCTGCTAAAACCTTGAGTTTGGATTCCTGGCTTCTAAACTATGAGACAATAAATTCCTGTTGTTTTAAGCCTCCAAGTGTGTGGCAATTTATTACAGCAGCCCTAGGAAAGTAATATAATCAATAAACTAGATAAATGATTTGGTAATAAATACCATGGACATGAGCCATGGATGAAAGAGTCCAGAGGAGAACTGCATCATTCCTGTACCCAGGAGCCAGGCTGGATCAGAATCCTCATTGGCCAGTTAACTAACTGCACAGGTGTCAAGTGTGTGGGAACTCTGGCTTTTGACAAATGGTCTCCATGAGGAATACCCAGGTGGGGCATGCCCTTGTTCCAGATTTTGAACTTTGCTTCACTGCTCTCTATCACCAGAGTATGGATGTTTAGTAGAAGTGTAATCCCAAAGTGTCCTGTTTGCAATGACCACATACTAAACCAGCTTCTCGGAGCTGCTTCAGTACTTACTACAGCAAAAACCAAGAACAGTCTAAGAGATAAAAGTTAAAAGGATATGTACAAGAAGACAATATGAGCTATGGATAGCTACCAAGAAACTGAAACTTACCAGGGGAAATATTGTACAAACCTGTAAAGTATTGATCCTTTGAGGTATCACGACAGGACAGATGGACTGGAACTTGGCTATATGAGCTCAAGAGTGGCAGAGAAGAAGTATCTTTGAATAAATAAAAACATCACTTTAAGGTCAGTGGTAGGGGCATACCCTGGTTATCCAGACCACCAACTCGCTTGTTCCTACATTCTGTGGCTCTGCTTTAAGATAGTAGTTGGGAGGGATGGGGAATAATCTCAAAGGTAATCTGTTAAAGAGGTCTGAGTATTAGAGGACTTTTGCAAAAAATATGTGCCACATTCACATTTACTAACTCAAAAGAATATTTTTGCCCTTCTTTATGTCCTGGAGACCCATTAAGGAATGACACACATGCAGCTGATTTCCTCCTAAAACTGTCTCTACATCTAGACTCCTAAAAAGTTAACTTCTGTTTAAAACCTGTAAAGTTAATCTATTTGTGACCCATGGTTTTTGACTTTGTTTGGTTCTATATAGCTGCTGTTCTGGAGCCTACCGCTCATTTTATGCCTCTTGTATGCCTTCAAAAGGCATAAAAAAGCCATAGGGCTTGTTTTTGTCCAGAAATTATTTTAAAGTCTATGAAATGTCCATGTTGCAGCTCAGCTGTACTCCCAGCACTGCCCTGAGGATGCAAGGAAAAGAGGCTTCTTTGTCCCCAAACTGATTTCACCCAACTCTTAATAACTTCCACCTGTCTATAATATTTTTATCTTTTTAAAGAAACTTTCAGGTTTGTCTCATTTCATACTCACAAAGGGTCAAGTTACAAGGCCAAATTGTTCTGTACACTGCCAGCTGGCTCTTGAATTTCTGGCTTTGACTTCCCTATGTGCCACTAAATATTGAACAGGGAAGTTAAACAGGGACTTCCTGAGACCATATTTCTGTCCCAGGCAATGGCAGCTTGCATTCTCCTACAATTTATTCTCCTCCCATGTGAGAAAAGAAACAACTTTTGCGCATCAAGGGAGTCCTAACTTGGACTTAATATGTCAGATAATCAATCTGATCAAGAAACACAAGTAAATATATAATATGACATTGGGAATGATTCTGCTGTGAGGAACACAGCTTGCCAATTTTCCTATTACTCTCTCTTTTCTAGGGAAAGTCGTGTCTGGGATCTTGACTTGCCATTAGGGTGAATAAAGACAGGCATCATGTATCACATTTTCAGGAAGCAGGTTGCTGTTACATCTTGAAACATGCTTGGATGTCCTGGATATCAGAAGACCAACCAGAAGGTCAGAAACTGAAAATTGTTTTGCTGAATAGTTTGAGTGAATGTCTTAAGGTTATAAAGGTAAAATACTGTTAATATTTTTTTATACAGTTCAACCTTTAGAAGTGAAAATATAATGGAAATGAAAGTAGAGACAGCAGTGAAAGTCTGATTTAGCCTTTGCATTGGTGTGTTTTAAGGACTCTTCTGAAAATCTTAAAACTGATATTCTATAATGTTTCAAATGAAATAAAAGATTTTCAAAGTTTTCTTTTTTTCTTAAAATTACAGATATATGTAAAGATAAAACTTAGCATTTCCCAAGAAGTTGTTTTGTCAAGATAACTGAAATATTATTGATTTATATTGGTATAGAAAACTGCAAGAGTCAGAGTAGATGGTACATATTCAAGACCAAGATACAAAATAACTCAAAGATTTAATAGTTAAAAAAATAAACGGCATAGAAATAACCTTATAAACAGAATATAGAAGACAATATGTTTTTCAAAGTCTTGTGATACAAATGCTATGAAATCTATCTAATCAAATAGATATGCTTTCTCTACACTGGACACTTACTAGGTAAACTCTCCAAAATGTAATTCCATTTAGGATTAAGAAATAGGCCAGAAATGGGAAAATATCTCTCTTCCAATTCTTGGTGAGAGCATAAATAATGACTTTGGAATGAAATTTAGCAACACACATCAAGAGTTCAAAAAATGTTCATGCCTTGACACCCAGGAATTATCCTTCAAGAAGCTAATCACAAAATAATCCAAAATATAATTAGGAACTGAAAGCCTTCTGAATATCCAACATCAGGGAACCACTTAGCACTTTATAGTACATATGATATAATTATATAATTATATATAATGGAATATTAAAAAGTATGAAAAACATGCTTTGAAACTTCTAATAATATGACCAATGCTTATAACATAATATTTACAAAAATATTAGAAAGTGAAATTGCATGAAACGTATGAATTTAGATACAATATTTTCACAATTTATATTTGTGATAATGGTATTAAGAATGACTTTTGGAAACTATTGTTTTTACTTTTATTATTAAAGCTTTCCAATAACTTAATTTGTAAAATACTTTAAAATTGTCTGGAAAAATGAATTTTCATGTAAAGAAATCCTTTGAGAGTTACACTTACTGAATAGTGAGAGTAAAGACAACTCATGTTAACATACATTAAGTAGACTTTTGAAATATTGCTTTAAATCCTATAGAGAATTGAACTCACCAAGGGGATTCTCTCACAGAGTGAAGCAATGGTTCATAGTGGCCTTTTATTTCATATCTCATGTCTTTCAGAAATGGCAAATATGTCAAAATTTGTGGCTATGCCCCCCCCCACAAAGAATCATTACGTCTGAAGAATAATCTTGCTGTGAATATTCAGGAACCTAGTGCTCGCCACAATGCAGGAAAGAACTGCGTTGACTGTTTTCCATTTGCAGTACTTTGCAGTACTTTCCATTTGCAGTACTTTGCAGTACTTTCCATTTGCAGTACTCAAAAACTGTCCTTAGGCTTTTGAACACGAAGCTTTCACAATACAGGAAAAACTATCTGATCTGATATTCCAAATGGATTATTTTACATTATTAAATGACTCATAGATAAACAAAAGACTCACTAAATTGAGCTAGTTAATATTTCCCTTATTAACTAAGTCAGAAAGTTTCCGGGAAGGAAAATAACTATGTGACTGGAAGAAGGTGAGAAGCCAGGAATTAGAGGACCGAGGCTGAGCTCCTTAGCTGTGATGGTGGAGGGACACCACAACATTTCGATCTAGATTGTCATGTCTTTCCTTGCTAAAGTGCTATCATGGGATACATGTGGCTCACTGTAATGGAGAACAGATTGAATCAAAGCTCTTGCTGGAAATAGTTTCCATATCCAAACAAGGAAATTGGGAAGAAATTACAAGGAAAACCAGCAAGAGTTGGTAAAGAACCTAGAGTTAGTAACAATGGGGAACGATTACAAACTCTAAACTTGAAGCCAAGAAGAAGGAGTAATTACTTGGGAATCAGAGAATATAGCTATCAGAGAAGGTCACGTGATAGGAGATAGAAGCTATCACCTGCTGTGATCTGTCCAGGAGGATGGGTAATCTAACCTCACTCTTCCCTGCCTCTCATTGACCAAATCCAAGTCCAAAAGAAAGGTAATTTGTTGATACAATCCACAAAGTTTAGCCTCAAGGGCACAGAATAAGATGGAGAAGGGGTGGAGAGTCAATCTGAAAAATGAAAACTATTCAGCACACATATTTTTAGTGATGATATTCTTTTAATTTAATCCTTACCCTCTTTCCTCAGTATAAGTTATAACTATCAATATGAATAAAAATCAAGTATTTTACCTGGGAAAGAAGGAATATGAGAACATAGGAAGAGAGGGTAAAAAGTGATGTTGTTGATATTTTATCTATCTCAAGAGTCCTGTGGGCAGGTCTGATCTCTATGGTTGGAAGTAAAAGAGCCAGAATCCGGTGGAATCATTGTTTACAGGGATTTGGTGAGATTTTAGACACAAGCAGAATACCTTCAAGGACCAGGTGACAAAGTGTAGCTAAAAGTTGTGGACCAGCGCCTTCTTAACATCTCTTCTTGGAACCCAGACAGTACTTTGGAGGGTTTCATACTCCACATGGATGCTGGGCTTTTCATGGCAAGCAGAGTCAACAGTGAGACTTCACCAGTAGTTTAGACAAGGGGAAGACAAGGCATGGAATGAAGAAAAGGGCAAACAATAATTGATGACTGACTTTGGCAAGAGATACCACTATAAAAGAGCAGCAGCCAAACTGAGTATGTCAGAATAGCAGGAATAGAAGTGACTCAACTGGACTTTTGCAACATGATTGGTTTCTGGAAAAGGTAATTCATTTAAAATAATACTTTAAAAGCATTGATATATGATGGGATATTTGCACAAAATTAATAATTTTAAAAAGTAATTTTAAAAAGTACATAAATGGAAAAACAATGACAAAGATAAAGGAACTTTATTAATGGTGTGCTAATTAGTGAATATGGATCCCAAGCTATAAACAATTCAAGTTTTGAATGCCAAATATATATTGATAGCCAAATCATTATATCTTTCATGTGAATGAGGAAAAATTGTCTTATAGGAGGGAAATGGAATCTAGGTTCCATTTTGTGGTTTCATGTATAAGAGCATGTTTGGGAGCATAATTTAGTTTATTGCTTTGTGGGTGTATGTTTTCAAATGTATATATATTGGGGACTAGGAACTAATAGTTTCCTAAAGAATTTAAAAGACAAAACAAATGGGCTAATATGCTATTATAAAAGCAAGTTTATATTTATCATGATGGAAAGTACTTTGAAATCATTTTTTTAAATATTGCTATGTATGGATCCTCCAGCCACTTGTGTTACAAATCAAGGAATTATATTCTTACCACTGAAGCAGTTTTTATACATAGTATACAGAGATATTCACAAAATATTAACTGATCATTTTTTGTCTTCATTGATCTTGTTTCTCTTTTCCAAGTCTTCAAAAATATTATATACATTGCCAAAGATTTGTTTGGGTGACTGTGTGGGAGGGGGTGGGTAAGTGGTACGTTTTACTCTCATTCAGGTCTGCTGCATTCTTTTTGGCTTATGCAGAGGATGTGTAGTAGCAATACAAAATTATCTTAAAGAACAAATTTTCCTCCATGACATTTAGAAAAAGAGATGAAAAAATTCTGATATTTTAGTAAATTTTGGGATCTTCATAATGTCAAGAACCACTGTACTCAGACAATGGAAAGCAAAATGCTATCAAGGCATCTTGGGCCCTCTGTAAATGTAACCATCTTTGTCAGTCCCTCTATTTCTCTTCCCTTCTGTTCAAATCTTTAGAGAAACTGAAGGATTGGGAGTCTGTAAAGTAGTTCTTCAATACCTAAAAAGTGATAAAATTTATTTACTAAAATCTA
This sequence comes from Monodon monoceros, assembly GCF_005190385.1. NCBI lineage: Eukaryota > Metazoa > Chordata > Mammalia > Artiodactyla > Monodontidae > Monodon > Monodon monoceros. The sequence continues at coordinate 87,289,943 of NW_021703772.1, read as the reverse complement.
ACTTTTCTTTTTCTCAAAGTAGCTGAGTCCCTAAAAGTTTGAGAACAAAATAATTGACTGGATACTTCAATATGTTATAAGGTGTTTGACAACTTATAGAGGAGCTGAAAAAAATGTTTATCAAATCTTGGCCTAATAGTCACCTCAAGGGTATATATAAAGGGTGGTGATTATAAAAGAAAGTCTAAAAAGACTATTTCTTAGGATAAAACTGTTTGAGTGCTGTGGAATTTTTCCCTCTCCCCTCCCCGCCCCCCAAATGAAGTGGAAGAAACTACAATGTGATGACTCAGAAAGCTTGGTATATATTGATACCTCCTGGTGTTTGCAGGACACGGAGTCTTGGTTTCTACTCTGTTCAGAGAAGCTTAAAAGCTTAAATGTACAATGCAATGCGTAGACTGTGGCTAACTGTAGAGATAACAGTGGAGTGTGTGCCTGTGCATGAGAGAGAGAGAGGGGGAGACAGAGAGAGAGAAGGAGGAAGAGAGAAGCGAGATTGACCTATGCTTGTGTTATGGGCTGAATTGTTTCCCTTTCAAAATTCATATGTTGAAATTCTAACCCCCAACTCTTTGGAATGTGACTATATTTAGAGATAAGGTCTTTAAAGAGATAATTAAGCATAAATGAGGTTATTAGGATGGGCCCTAATTAAATATGACTGATGTCCTTATAAGAAGAGGAGATTGGAGGGGGGAAGAGGATATTAGGACAGACACAGAGAGGGAAGACTATGTAAGGGCACAGAGAGGTGGCCTCACTCTTTACAAGTGAAGGAGAGAGGTCTCAAAAGAAACATTGACAACCTTGATCTTGGGCTTTCAGCTTTTGTAACTGTGAGGAAATAAATTTCTGTCTTTTAAGTTACCCAGATTTTGGTATCTTGTTATGGCAACCCTAGCAAACTAAAACAACTGGAAATTGGCTAAATTTCTACTTTACATATGAGAAAATAATATGTGGCTATATTTCATGAAGGAATATAAGCCTCATTAAAGAGAACAGACTTCGTTCCACTTTAAATCCTTTTGATGAACCATACCCGAAGGAGCTGAAGGATGAAATCAATTCTACTTGTAACAGTTCAATTCAGTGGGGGTGCTCTCAACGGAGGAATCCTGGAGAAGCAGAAACTATTCCCATGAGAAAAAGAGTCAGCTTAGAAAATCCACCAAACTTAGAGAAAGGTAATGCAAAATGACAGTAGTATATCATTTAGGACATTTCTTGCCCCTTACTTTGCCTTCTTTTCTAACATGTCCTCAAACACTGAAGAAGTCAGAGCCATGGTCAGCAAGTCGGTGGACAGGAGGGGAGAAAGGGATCACTTCTTCCCCAATCTATTGTCTGACTCAGAGGGAAGACAGGAGAGAGCCTTACCTTTGTAGTTGGAAAATTAGATTGTGTAGATTGGATATTTTACCTACTGAACAACTTGTGAAATGAAAGATGAACAAAAATCTATTATTTTATAGAAGTGACTTGAAAAGTGATAGAACCAGAGTGAGATCTTATCCAGTGGTGAATAACTTAGGGGGAAAATAAAATGTTTTTTTACTTACCCTGGGTGAAGTCCCATGTACGCAATGTTAAGATTATGTTCAGTATCTACCTTTATGAAAGTTTATTCCAAACATGATGCACTGCTCTTAATAAGTTCTTGAGAAATTCTTAAGAATTGAACTGACAGAAGATATTAGTCCCTTTAAAATATATATGCCATTAAATTCTCTTAGAAGCTCTGCAAAATCTCTATTTTGTAATTGTATACAATCAAGATAACCCCTCAATTTCTTACAACTTGTAAATAAAAGAGCTTGAAATTTGAACCACGGTATGTCTGCTACTAAAGTCCAGATGCATTCAACTATGCCTGACTAATCCCTCTACCACTTAATAATTTCTCAATAAGCAGTTTTAAAATGAAAGGTCATTTAAAATTACTCCGTAGGTAAGAATATTAATCAAACAAAACATTAACAATTATTAATAAGTTGACTACTTTAATTAATTCAGAAATCAGTGGGCCACCTAGTATAGTTTGTTTAAAGAAGAAAATACAACCATTATCATCAAAGGACTCACAATTTAAGATGAAAGAAATTTTACAATGTGAAACATTTAAAGAACAGCTCAGATAACCCGTAAAACACTTCTTTGAGGAATATTCACAGGCACTAAGACAAGAAAAGGTCTAAACTGGTTAGGAAGGCATGGAAGATTTATCAAAGCACCTGATAAAATATAGAATTGATAATAGAATGTCTAGATATTTGAATATATTGGAAAATATTTTTAAAAAGGAGAATTAAAAGATATATTGGACATTATAAATATCTCAATCAAGCATTTGTATTTGAAAGCTGAATATAGGTTTTGTGCTTTTCAAAAGGTCATTTTCTGTTGAATTAATACATCATTTAGGGATAGAAAAATATTTATTTTTGTCTTTGACCTCTTTCTGCCGTATCTTCTTTAGTTTTCAAAACTATAAAATAAGGCCATGTACATGTCAAATATTACCACACATATAAATATTTACATTCTAATAATATTGAAGCTGAGAAATCACTATATATGCTGTTGTATAGCAATATAACAAATGTGTATTTATAACCTTCAAAACTGTATTTCCTAAATTGTGTTTTGAGAAATCAGTACATATACTGATAGAGGTTAGCAGGTTTTATATACTAAAAATTCACTGAAAGATTTCAGAGTCGGGCTTCCCTGGTGGCGCAGTGGTTGGGAGTCCACCTGCCGATGCAGGGGACACGGGTTCGTGCCCCGGTCTGGGAAGATCCCACGTGCCGCGGAGCGGCTGGGCCCGTGAGCCATGGCCGCTGAGCCTGCGCGTCCGGAGCCTGTGCTCCGCAACCGGAGAGGCCACAACAGTGAGAGGCCCGCGTACCGCAAAAAAAAAAAAAAAGATTTCAGAGTCAATAATTCAGGAGAAATTGAATTAAACAAAGTTAAACAAGTGCATTTCTCACATAAATTTAGAGTACTTAACATACAAGTGTGGACTGTGAACTTCCCTGGGAATGTGTCCTATGCAGCTTTTCAAAACATCATGTGAATATGGATAATATTTTTGTAAGAACTTTTGCTATCATAAGGAGTTTAAATGTACCTTGGATCACAGTTTTGAAAAAAAAAAAATAACTGAAGTAAAGGGTCAGTGTAAAACACATTCTAAACTTAAGTATATTGATCAAAGTGGTAGTCTTGCATTCCACATAAATTATAAAGTAGTTTATCAAACGACATAAAATGTCACTATAATGACATAACTTCCGCTGAGGACACAAGCCTAATTATTTGAAGATCCTTGGGCTAAGATGGCTAACAGTATCATAATGCCCAAGACAAAACAAACCAGAGTTATGGAATTTCATAATACTCTTCACAGTTAGTAATACTTAGAATAGAATTTAATGTAACATATAGAATAAATTTAATCATTCTAATAACCACAATATATCATTCTTTGCAGGCTATGACTACAGTGAAAATGAGGTGCCTGAGGTGAAAAGTTTAAGGAGGTGTCAAAAACTCAATAATCAGAGGAATCATATTTTAATGAAATATTTTAAAAAGTTAATTTGAAAGTCTATAATTAAGAAAATATAAAAATTGTAAATAAAAATAGAACTAGCATTACTGAATTTTCCTTTTGCCTTAGGCTCTAGTATGACTGATAATGGTACTGGTTCTTTGCCATAGTTTCCTCCATAGTTTAGGTAAGAATGACCTAAAATAAATTGTTTTAGTTACAGTTTTAAACATAAAACCAGTTTCATGGAAAATAGCATAAAATTGTGTTGGATTCCTCATTGGTGATCTTATTTATTTTTATTATTATAATATATGGGAAGAATGCAAAACAACAATAAAACTCTCTGAAAGTTTTGGGGAAAAATTGACAAATCAACCATGTCCACTGATTTTTAGAAAGTTTCCTTCACTTTCAAAGACTTCTTTCCCAAAGATATTTGTGTGTTTTCAAACCAATATGCATTAGGGAAATATATTTATATTGGGGGGATAAAAATCTACTTATTATCTAGAATCCATCTTTTGTGGCACAAATTATTACAACCGCTTAAGCGGTTTTGACAGAACATTTAGGCTGTTTGGTAGATAACTAGAGTACATGGAAAATTCCTTCAGCAACATTTGGTAGGTCCCTGGTGGCTTTAAGGAAAAAAAATCTAGAACTTATCAAGGCAGTTATTTGCAATTTGCCTACTAGAAAAATCTGTTTTGTGCAGATTGTGTATTTATTTGAGCAGTATAACAGATGTAGAGTATATTTTGCCTTGCACTATTTTTCTCTATGTTTAATTGTAACTTACAGCCAGAAAGAAGATGTAAAATACAATCAAGAAGGAGAGAAAAACACATTCAGAAAAGCAATTTTGATCATAAGCATGTGGTATCTATAGAAACTGTTATGTTGGAAGAGGGTTTGCCATTTCAGTGATCAAGTTAATGAAGGTATCATTTGATCTCTATTTTAACACAGCAATTTCAGTACATATTACTATGCAGCTTAGCTGCTATACTCTATGCAGCTTAGCTGCTATACTGCTAATGTAGCTTTTCAGACTATTGGAATCAGAAATTCTTTTATTTCATAGGAAACAAAAGGAATTCTTACTATTTGAAATAAACTCTTTTTTTTTTAAATTTAGAAACAAGCTACAGTGTTGTGGAGAGAAATTTTGACGAACAGATTCCTCAGTGAGAGGTGTGTGTTCTACCTCTCCCAGGAAAGGCGAGCATAATCCATAAGTCTAACAGACCTGGCTATAATCTGGAGCAATATACAGGTGTTAAGTTATTTAGAGGAAAGGTTCTTCAGTTCCTGAAAGCTGAGCACCATATGGAATATTACAGTATTTCTTAAACAATCATAAAATCTAAGGGGGGAAAAAAGAAAGAAAAAAACTACATGGTTCAACTCCAAGTTGTTTTCTAACTGTTATTCATAAACTTCCGTATACCATGAGAACAATTTTCTGGGGCTATGGATTAACTAACCCTTTCTTCAATTTGTATGCAAAATTTCCAGAATCTATTATGCATGATCGTCACTGCTATTTAGAGAAGAAGGATTTCCTATGCCACAGCTCTGTGTTTTCTAGGTAGTGGTACTTGAGGGCCTGAGCCCTGATCTACTACTACCCATCTTCCCATCCCACCCTGACTATAATCGGCTAGGTAAAAAGATGATGCTTATTGCATTATTTTATCCTCCCCTTTGGTTTTCCTCAGACCAAACACAAAGAATGATTTTTCTAGAATGCTAAATGTGTTTCTGCCTTCAAATTAAACTCCATTTATATCAATCGCCTTTACCATTTTCTAGGAAACATTTTGGGGTGAGCTGTAGCTCGACCTGCCATTTCAATATAATTGTGCTATCTATCTAATAAGTTACCTATGGTTATCACTGGCCGAAAAAGGAAAAGGATATCTTTTCAAGAATACTGAAGGAATACAGTCGGTTTTCTGTAGCCTTGGCTTCTGCATACTTGGATTCAACCAACAACAGATGGAGAAAAATATTCAAAAAAATAAATTCCAGAAGTTCCCAAAAGCAAAACTTGAATTTGCCACACCAAGTATTTACATAGCATTTACATTGTATTAGATATTATAAGTAATCTAGAGATGATGTAAAATATATGGGGAAATATGCAATAGGTTATATGCAAATACTACACCATTTTATGCAAGGGACTTGAGCATCTTAGAATTTTGGCATCAGTGGGGTATTGTAACTAATCCCCCACAGATACTGAGGGACCAACATACTGAGAAGTATATTTTCCCACCCCTGTCTTCATTTCAAAGGGTCACTATAATCTTTAGAGAGATTTGCATTGTTATATATATTTTTCCTCTAGTTGGCACCTCCCCAAAAGAAGGCATATTCAGCAAGTCATCAAGCTAAAGCATTTACATGAGCACACTGCATGATCTAACTTCAGTAACCCAGGCTACATGTGAATGAGAAACAGAAAAACAAAATAATATGTTTCAAGTTTAAAAGATCCCTTGGGCAATATGTCCCAAGTCAGATTTTCAATCCTCCTGGTGCTATTTCTGTTCCTGCTGTGATCATTTGGTTTTTCCTCTCCCCTTCTCTGTAACATTCAGCTGCTATCTCTTGATTTCCTCTGTTACATCTTCATATGATGGCCCATCTAATGTTCTAGTTGTACAAGATAAAACAGAGCTTCTCACTCCTCAGCAAACTCTATGAACTTTTTATTTAACCCCAAGTTGTCTTTAGGAAACTTTATGTAAGATAGCTACCACAAACAAAGGGTACACATTGTCTGGTGGTCTGATTTATTGTTCTGACTATATAATATATCCCTACTGTGCAAAGAAAAAAACTGTTCTACACTCTTTTCAAAAGAAAATTTGTGGGCACTCTGAATGGCAGACACTGAAATATTTCTAGTCATTATGGACTGAAATTGTAACAATAACAAGAAGAAATAATGAGGACTGAAAATTTAATATATAGAGAAGTATACTTATTGATCTAACCATTTACTGTGCCAGGCACTGCGCTAGGCTATGAAATATAAATTTAATTAAGCCACCCTCAAGGAACTCAGATTTTTAGGGAAAAGACACATACAAAAAGCATGTATTGGTTAGGGTCCTGCTGGAAATAAATGCCACAATCAAAAAAGCAAATGATGAAAGTTTAATGAAGGGACTACTTAAATGGGAACGAACAGAAGAGAGAATAGGTGAGTGCAGCCAATAAAAAGGAAGCAGCTAACACCGTGTACTGGACGGACTGAATAGAGAGTCAACTTGGAGGGGCAAAACGAAAATACCCACGACATCAGAAAATTATATGGTAAGTAAAATAAGAGAAGTCCTAGGGAATCTTGGAGTCACACAGGATTGGTGCGGGGGGGACTGAGGAGGGGATAGAAACAGATGGGAACAATATCATTGTATGATGGTCCCTACTATCATCCATAATACTTTGTAATAACTTCGCTTTTGTTCAGGAATGAGGTGGTAATACTGCTCAAGACTGTGAGTTGCTTTATGTTAGAACAATAGAACAAATAGTATTTGTACTTTTTAGAATATACAGGGTAGTTATTTATAGGTTAGATTGTTTCCTTTGTAATAAACATACCCAAAAGAGTAGATGGAATAGCTTCTCACACAGCTTCCATCTACCAGAGCCCCTGTTGTTCCCTTCTCTGAGCAACCCTCTTCTTTTGCCACCCTGAGGGGAATACTTCTTTGGACAATGTTAAGTGATAGCATGGGGAGTGATTTTAGTTTTAGTTAAATAGTAGTTCACCTCTTTCGTTCTCTGATTCTAAAGGCATTACTTAAATAACCTGTTATGGACTGAATGTTCGTGTCCTCCTCAAATTTATAGGTTGGAGTCCTAACTCCAAATGTGACTGTATTTGGAGATGGAGCCTTTAAGGAAGTATGAAAGTTCAAGGAGGTCATAAGGGTAGGGCCCTCATTTGGTAGCATTAGTGTATTTTTAAGAAGAGGCTCTAGGGAACTTTACCTTTCTCTCCCTCTCCCTCCACCCCCTTCTCTTTCTCTCTTCACCATGTGAGCACACAGTGAGACAACAGCACCTGCAAACTGAAAAGAGAGCTCTAACCAGGAATCAAATCAGCTGGTACTTTGATCTTGGACTTTCCAGCCTCCAGAACTGTGAGAAAATAAATTTATGGAGTTTAAGTCACATAGTCTGTGGTATTTTGTTATGGCAGCCTAACCTAATATAGAACCAAAAAACTCCTTTAATATATTGTCTTACATTCTCGATTATCTTACTAAAAAGGAAAAGATAAGGAAAAAAAAAAGAACCAAAACATAAACCCTTAACTAGAATTTGGATAAAAGTCAAATGTGCTCTGATTAGGGGAAGTTTCCTGGAGCAGGTGATACCCTGAATTTCAAAGAATGAAAAAGAGTTTAGTTAAGCCAAGATAAAAAGGAAAATCATTTCATGAACAAGGGTCACATGAAGAAGACATAGAGGTGAAAACCATGTAATGGCTCATAGAAAACAAGAAGTTGATGAAGGAAAAGGTTTGAAACAAAGATGGATGGGAGATGAGGTCATTTGGGGGCAGATCAAGTGGCTAAAGATTCTCTGAAAAATTGTCATATACATAACTAAGGAAAATCCTCCTTTGAAATATCTGGACCTGTGGGAGTGTTTGCTCTTTGTGTGTGCTCTGATCACAGTTGTTTATTTGGAACCAAGAGGGCTCATTAGGAAATACTATCATATAGTTTCTGTTATTAAAGGGTTATCCTAGGTTGACCTTTGTCACAATTTTTCTGTTCATTTTATAAAACAGAAAAGCCTTGGCACACAAGAAGGTAAGGTTCAGATTTTTCCTGTGTAGTTATTTCAGGAGACATCAAAAACTCTCTGCAGATTAAAACATGGTATATAGAGAAGGGATATATAGGGAGGAGGTATACAGCAGTAGAAAATAAAACTTAATTTAGTCTTAGGCTGGAAAGTTAGCCAAAACTCTGATCTTGGTTTTTATTTTTAAAAAACAGTCCAGGATGATAATTTCCAATGACTGAATTATTTTAACAAATGAAAACAATCCAAAATGTTGTGTTAGGTAATGAACAAACAAAAGTGCCACATACAAGGATGTTTATCTAGAGGTGTGGTTCCTCCTTCAAGAAATTTGTGTGCTTACCTTCCTGGTTAGAAAAAAATTAAATATTTAGTAACGTTTTATTTATACTAATAAACACATATTTTCACATTTAAAGATCTCTGGATTCAAAAGTATTCTTAAAATTGATGATGGCTGACCAGGAAACAGTCACAGTGTAGTTGTCATTGCCTCAGCAAGCCTGAAATGAACCATAGCTGTTCATATTGTCCTCACATCAATTGGATTATGTGCATTATTTGTACTGAATGTGTTGTGCTTAATTGCTCCTTAAAATATCCTTAAAAATATGACACTGTGATTCAGCATGGAAACAAAAATGTGTGTGAGCAGAATAGTATGGCAACACAGCAGGTTAATATATGACTAAAAAAGAACTCCATGGCAAGATAGAAGAAAAGTTCATTAGCAACAGTTGTAGAAAACAAGTTTCGAGTGATTTTTTTAAAAAAGCATTGTATTACATGTGAATTAGCTATATTTCTTCTTTCTCGATGTTACTTAAAATAATGGTGTGTCTTACAGTTGATGATGTCTTAGATGCACTGAAGTACAAGAGAGAGATTTATTTTTTTCCTAAACTGCGTTAATACAAAAAATACTGCCAGCTTTACAATGTCTGGGGCCATGTTTGAAAATTTTAAAATGGATCTTACCCTATGCAGTTGGTCTTAAGAAATAACAGAAAAATATCCAAACCTATTTTTACATTGTAATACAATTCTGGAGCTGCCAAAATAAACATGAATTTAGCAATGATTTTAAAATCAGAGGACTAGTTAAATGGTCTGGTTATGCCATAGAGATGAGCAATGCTTAGAGAAAATAAAATAGTGAAAATTAAGAAACAGTACAAAGAATGAAATTACACTTTAACACATGAATCAACTGATCCTTTTCTTGGTAGACTGATCACCTATACTTGCATTGATTTATGATCATATCTCAGCAATGTGGAATCATAGGATCTAGCCTGAGCAGGTAAATGTCACATGGTTTTTCACTATCTCTACTTTCTCTCATTACAAATCTTAGTTAAAACAGGTATATACACTACCAGATGTAAAATAGATAGCTAGTGGGAAGCAGCCGCATAGCACAGGGAGATCAGCTCAGTGCTTTGTGACCACCTAGAGGGGTGGGATAGGGAGGGTGGGAGGGAGACGCAAGAGGGAGGAGATATGGGTATATATATATATATGTAGAGCTGATTCACTTTGTTATAAAGCAGAAACTAACACACCATTGTGAAGCAATTGTACTCCAATAAAGATGTTTAAAAAAAAAAAAAACAGGTAGAAGAGAGAGTCTGTTACCAATATATAAAAGTGAATACTGGGTCTTCCCACAAATATCAGCTATAAATTCTGGATCGATCCTTATGAAAATAAGAGTTATATACTCTGAACAAAATATATTAAACAAGTACCTAAGGGCTCTGGAATTTTTAAAAATAAAGGTAGTCAAATATTGAAAGTAAGTCAAAATTTGGAGTAACAAAAATATTGAAGTGAATTCCCCAGTTTTATTTTTGTTTCCCTGAGGGTGGCCATAGATATGGCTGTGATGGCAGTGTAGGAGGGGCACAGTTCTGGAAAAAGAGTCTAAATCTATCTTGCTTGAGAAATCAAGGAAAGGAAGTCAGGGCAATAACAGCTCGCTGGTGATTGAGAGGAAAACCCTAAAAGGAGAGACCCCAAAAAGAGGAAAATGTCCACGTATAGACTCAGTCCAGATTTATAGCTGATGCCAACTCTGCATGGGGAAAACCGAAAGCAGCTTTCAGCTAAGGCTGAAAGCACTGAACTGAGATCTGAACTGCTATAGGTCACTGTATGTCATTTTAAAGTTTGAGTCTAAGCAATTTAATTGCCCAATAAAACAAAAACACACATACTTTGAGGGGCAACATTGAGAATTCATGGTCTATATAACATAATATATAAAATGTTCAGGATAAAATTGGCATCCTTAACATATGGGAAGCAAGATCATATTACTCAGTTTTAAGAATAGGCAATAAAGTGGCACCAGTCTTGAGATGACCTAGATATGGAATTATCAGAGGATGGTATAAATGTTTAGAGGTCAGGTAAAGTAAAATATGCTCATTAAAAAATAGATAGGGATATTAGAAGAGAAGCAGAAAATATCAAAAACAACCCAATGCAATAACTAAAGTAAATTTTGGAACTGAAAAATACAGCATTTAAAATAAGAAATCGACTAGTTTTCCTTATTAGCGAAAGGTATACAATAGAAGAAAAAGTAAAATTGAAGGCAGATATATATAAATCAGCCACTTGGAAGAAGAGATAAAAGACTGCAAGATGTACAAAGCTTCAAAGACCTGAAGGTTAATATAAAAAGTTCTCCTCTCTTGAAAGGAGAAGAGAGAGAGACTAGAGATGACAAGACATTTGAAGAAACAGAGGCAGGAAACTATCCACAGGTGATGAAACACCTAAATTCAGACTTAAGAAACTTAATAAAACCCAAATAAGATAAATTTGAAAAAATTCACACCTAGGTACATAAAGTCAAATGCTGAAAACTAAGATGAAGAGAAAAATTTTGTGAAACATAAAAATGCCCAGAGAAAAAATTACATAGTAAATATAGGGAAAATACAATCGAAACTGTTCCAGACTTCTAAACAAAAACATGAAGAATAGAAGACAATAGAAAGCCTTTTAAAGGACTGAAAGGAAAACAAAACAAACAAAAAAAGAAAAACAAAGGTCATCAAATAATTCTATGTTCAGTGAAAATATCCCCCAAGAATAAAGGCTTGGAGGCATTTTTCATATAAACGAAAAACTAAGGGAATTTGCCACCACCATACCCATACAGAAATACAGGCTAAAATAAATTCTTTCGGTTGAAGGAAAATTATAGCAGAGGACACATTCAAGAGTGAATGAAGAACATTAGAAATGGTAAACATGTGGGTAAGTAAAGCTATATTTGCTCCTAGTTTATTTAAACACATATATTTGAATAAAAAAGTTTTAACCTACCGTTTGGAGTTGATCACGTATGAAGGTATACTACGTATGCAAACAGCAAGATAAAGAGAGGCAAGGGAGTGTTAAATGGGCCTAGGTTGAAATGATTCTACATTTAAGTGATAAACCATTATCCTAAGTAGGCTGTGAAAAAAAATAAAGATGGGTATTGTTATTTTTATAATAATCAATAAAAAATGTCAAGAGGAATAGCTAAGCTGCCAAAAAAATTAAAAAGGAATAATTCAGAAGAAGATGAAGGAGGAAACAGAAGAAGAAAAATCAAAGAAACCAAACAGGAAAAAAAATAAATTTCTAGGCTTAAATTGAACAAACAATAATTATGTTAAATGATAATGAGCTAAACACTCCAATTGAAAGTCAGAGATTATGAGAAAGGAATAAATACACAACATACCTATCTGTTGTCTACAAGAAACACATTTTAAATATAGTTAAACAGATAGGTTCAAAGTGCAAATAGTAAGCATAAGAAGGCAGGAATGAACTATAATAATATAAGATAAAATACTTGAAGATAAAAAGTATTACCAAAGATAAAGAGGCACATTCCAGAATCACAAATGTTTATATTTCCTATAAAATAGCCTCAAAATCCATTAATCAAATTTGACAAAATTAAAGGGAGAAATAAAGAACTACTAAATCACAGGAGATTTTGATGCCCGTCTCTCAGCAATTGATAGAACAATTAGTCAAAAAATATATTTAAAAAGATGTAGAGCATTGGAACACCATTCTTAATAAAGACTTGACCTAACTGATATTTATAAAATATCATATGGAAAACTATAGATACACATTTCTAAATTTCTAGTGAAATTTAGTTCAAAGCTAAAAACCTTCCCACAAAACAAACAGAAACAAACAAACAAAAAAACCCCTCTAAACTCAGATGATTTCACTGGCAAATTGTGTAAAATACTTAAGGAAGAAATACTATACAAACAAAAAAGTGTTTTACACAAACTCTTCCAGAGAATAAAAAGGCAGAGGAATATTTTCCAATGAGTTTTATAAGAACAACATTACCAAAAGCAAAGAACTTACAATTAAATAAATCTGTAGATCACCAATATCCTTTATAAACATAGACACAAGTATCCATAATAAAGTATTAGCAAATCAAATACACAAGTATATATGTATATTTGAAAAAAGATAATGGCCAAGTGGGATCTATCCCAGGAATGCAAATATTAGGCCAATTTGAAAATCAATCTAATTTATCATAATAATAGAATAAAAGATAAAAGTCTTCTAATCAATTTAACAGATGTAGTAAAAACCTTTTTTAAAGATGCATTAAAATATCTCTCAGAAGAGTAGTAATTAATATAACTTACTAGTTTGATAAAAAAGAATTTTTAAAAAATACGCAGGCACAGAAACACAGTCATAGAGTTACTATAGTAACACCATTTTGAACTCAAATACTAACGATAGAGATAGAACACTTGAAATACACTCACCTTGTCTCACAGCTTTCCTTTGTGTACTATGTTATGTTAGTCTACTCAGAAGCTAACAATTCAACTAACAAATGCTTATACCTCTGTGTACCCACACTCTACTTCCTTTTCCTCACCTGTAAAAAGATAATAAAAATAAATTTAAAAAATTTAAAAAACAACACTTATGGAGTTTTTGTAGGATGAAATGAGTTAATTTATGTGAGGGGCTTAGAATAGTACCTGACACATAGTGTTTTGTGTGTTATTTATTATTAAAAATATAATATCTTATGAAACTGCTAATTATTTTTGTATCACAGAGTATGGATAAGAATCCCACATATTATGTTTTAGTAAGATTGTTGACATTTTACTGTCTCCAAACCGTTGTTATTTTGTGGGGATTTTTCTTCACTCATATTGGTTTCATTTAAAATGATGACTTTTATTTATTGTAATATGGGGATCTCCTGAATAAAACTTCAGTGTCACCACTTCCCATATTCATAATATTTACATTTAGTTGGTTATCATTTGAGCTGTAACAAACATTTTGTGGAGCCCAATATCATAGTAGTCATACTTTCAACAATGGCTGACAGAGAAGATTTCATAATGGCAACAGACCAATGTTGAATACAAAAACATATTAATGAATTTTCATTTTATTCATCAAAACATGAATTTTTAGATAACAGTAGAGTATTGATCAGTTATAAGAAGTGCTTACTCACCTCATACAACAAGTATGTGATGTAAGGATTGTTTTCTGCATTTTGTGGATGAAAAGATATAAGGTAGGTAAACTTGAATAATGCATCTGGGGCCTAATGAGTTTGAGAGGAAATGGATTCAAACTCAGATCTGCTTGATTCCAAGTACATTAATATGTTGTGTCTCATAGTAATGTGTCAGACATATTACTTAGAAACACTGTGACCAAAACGCGTTGCCTGTGCAGGACCCCTGCAATAACTGCATTCCCCAGGTGCCTGAGTCACATAGTCTGAGAACTGGTGTTTTACACCACTGAGCACTGCATGCTTTACCCGACCATACATTATCCATCACAGCTCTATAATAACACACATGGCTCTCATTTTACTGGCTTCCTGCACATTGGTAAAAGTGATCCCTGAAAGCCTGTTTACCTCTTATTCATTTGAGAAAACCAGAATATTTCCCCCTTCTGAGCTATGCTTACTATTTTCTGTTTCCTCACAACAGTTTTCATAACATATATTATAATGCCCCAGTTCATTAAGTCTATTGCTTGGAAACTAACTGCATCCTAGCAGCAGGTGCATACCTCACCATTGATTATTTCCCTCCCTCTACTTCTCTGTGATTTATTCCAGTCATGCTTGTCTTTAACTAAGATTTTTAAAAATTATTTTAAAAAATTTCTCCTCTCTAGACACACTCTGACAATCAGAGATGCACATTTACTCCCTCTAGCTGACAGAATGCAGTACATGCTTGAAACATGCGACCTTTTTTTTTTCTTTTCAAATTAGAAGTACATTATTTTACTTATAAAAGCAATTCAAGCAACTAATAGAAAAAAATTTAAACTAGAAAACATAATCCCCTCCACTTCTTACTCTCACTCCACAATAAGTGCCCATTTAAAATTGGAGAAATATGACTAAATTTCTATCTCAGAGTTTATATTTATTTCACTAACACACACCATGAATGAGAGTGCCAGATTCTACACATACTTGATTGTATTTGTCAGGGTTCAAACAGGAAAACCAAAAACTCTAAATTTGAAACAGGAAATTTGTGACAGATAACGGAAGAATTCAGAAACCAAATGGGATGGTTAGGTAATCTTGAGATTAGTAACAGCAAAAGTCACTGCTATCATTCCCCAGATGGGACTGATAGCATACCAAGTGTGGAGTGGCGGGAGGAATACATTCGGAATGATGGCCTTGGTGGGAGGAATGTTTCTTTAATGTCACCGACATTGTTTAGAATTGCTAGCACATGGTTATATAAAAAACAGACTGACCTTTAGTTGGTTTCAATCTGGCTTTTAAATTTTCTTCACACAATGTACCCCCTGATTTTCTGCAACCAGTTGTACTGTTGCTGCCATGTTGTCCATTGGGTATGACATGGTGGAGACATGATGGGTGCAAGAGATGTTACCAGAATTAGGAAGCTGGAATTATCACCTGGAATTATGTAGAGATAAGGAGGCAGTGTCACTCAGTGAAGTTACTGCCGTAAGGAGAGACAGGGGGAAGAAATAACCTGAGTCTCCTACCCATTCATTCCTTTGACAAATTCATCTGGAAGGCAACTGACATGGGTATCTTAGAGTCAGTACCCTTACAATGAAGAATGAAGAGAAGAAAGAAAAGGAATGGATTTAAGAGCAAATAGGCAAATAACTAGCACACTTCAGATACGAGATATTACCCAGCCACTCCAGCACGGAAGTAAATACTGTTATCCTTTGATTTGTAGCTCGTTCAAACAATTTAAAATGTTCTTTGGTCGTTTGTTGTTTTTCTTTTTTTCTGGAGTGTCTGCTTATATTATTTCTGAATTTTGTGGGGAAATGTTTGTGGAATCTTTTGAACATTTTTGGTAGAGTTTCCTTATCTACTTTATCCACTTCTTAATAACTCTTTGTCATATATATGTAACAATTTCCCCCATTTTACCTTTAAACTCTGTCATTTCCATTCAGAAGCTTTAACTTTTATCTTGTCATGTATGTCAGTCTTTGCTATTATGTCATTCTTTGAAAGGTCTTCTGCACCCCAATAGTATAAAAACTGTCTTCTTATATTCTTTTTGTACTTTAATGGCTTCATTGTTCCTGCTTAATTCCTTAGTCCTTCTGAAATGGATTTGGGGACAGTGTCAGTTAAAGTTTAAAATCAATGTTTTCTTCAAGTAAGTATCTAATTTTCCCAACAGTATTTATTAATTTATCCTTTCTTCACTTATTTGAAATGATACCATTGACATACTTAAATTATATTTTAAATGTTAAAGGTTAATAAACTTAACCTGCTAATTTCCTTCATTTTATAAAGGTAGTAGCATTAATCTTTGGAGAATTAAAAATAATTCCAAATAAGCCAACATGTCTTCGATATATTGATAATAATGTTAATTTTAGTTTCATATTTCCATTCTTGATAAACTGGCTAGCATTTTTGTCATTAGCTCTGGATTGCTTTGACTGTTTTCTTTCTTTATCTTTTCATTCTTGCATAACTGGACAAAAGTTATACTTAGTGATGCCTTATGACTCAAATATTAATACAATAAAATTCTGATTATGAAAATGACA
Organism: Monodon monoceros; assembly: GCF_005190385.1. NCBI lineage: Eukaryota > Metazoa > Chordata > Mammalia > Artiodactyla > Monodontidae > Monodon > Monodon monoceros. Next base: position 87,273,418 of record NW_021703772.1, on the reverse strand, counting down.
TTAAACAAAATTATTAAAAATTACTATGGTAATTTAAAAGATGTTCACAACAGCTAACATCATACTTAATGGTGAAAGACTGAAAGTTTTCCTCTAAGATTAAGAGCAAGACAGGATGCTAACTTTCACTACTTCTATTCAACATAGTACTGCAAGTCCTAGCCAGAACAATCAGGCAAGAAAATGAAATAACAGGCATCCAAATTGGAAAGGAAAAAGTAAAATTAACCCTGTTTACAGACAACATGATTTTATATGTGGAAAATCCTAATGATTCCACCAAAAACCTGTTAGAACTAACTAATGAATTCAGCAGTTGCAGGACACAAAATCAACACACTAAAATCACTTGTTTCCATACATTAACAAATGAACAATCTGAAAAGGAAGAAAACAATTCCATTTACATTGCAAAAATAGAACATTCCAATTGAATCTACAAACTCAATGCAACACCTATCAAAACTCCAATGACATTTCTTGCAGTTTTAAAAAAAATCCTAAAATTCGTATAGAATTTCAAAGGATACCAAATAGCCAAAACAATCTTGAAAAAGAACAAAGCTGGAGGATTCACACTTCCTTCCTGATTTCAAAACTTATTACAAAGCTATAGTAATCAAAAGATTCTCAAAATCACTAATTGTTAAGAAAATGCAAAAAAAAACTGCAATGAGATACTACCTCACATCCATTAGGATGATAAATAAAACAGAGATAGCAAATGTTGGTGAGGATGTGGAGAAATCGGAACACTTGTGCACTCTTGGTACAAATGTAAAATTGGACAGCTGCTTAGGAAAACAGTACGGCAGTTTCTCAAAAAATAGATAATTAACATATGATCTAGCAATTCCACTCCTTGAAGAGATATTTATACATTCACATTTGTAGTGGCATTATTTGCAATAGCCAAACGTACATAATGTACCTAGAGTAGTCAAATTCATAGAGACAGGAAGTACAATGTGGTTTCTAGGAGCTGGGGGGAAAGGGGAATAAAGGGTTATTTTTAATGTCAAAGAATTTCCATTTTGCATGATGAAAAGAGTTCTGGAGATGGATGGTGGTGATGGTTACACAAAATGTGAATGTAGTTAATGCCCCTGCATTGTACACTTAATATGCCTAAGATGGCAAATTTTATGTTAGATATGTTTACCACAATTAAAAAAATATTAATAAAACCATGTTAACAAATTCTTTGATACTGCTCCTATTAAGAAATGGAGCATCTTTATTCTCCATTTGAAAATATGCTGGCCTTAATGAGTGACTTCTAATATATAGAATGCTGCAGAAATGATGCTGTGTGAGTTGAGACAGACAATCAAGCTTCCATCAGGCTTTATTTTTGAGATACTCACCTTTGGAACTCTGCTGCCATGCTCTGAGAAAGCCCAGGTTACAGGAAGAAATCATGATTAAACATGTTGTCCATGCTCTAGACAACAGCTGGGCCTCTGAGAAACCTTTTGTGATAATACCTGCCTTAGCCACTGTCTGAGTGAAGTCATACGAGAGACCCACAGAGAACCACTTAATTTTGCCTGGTCAACCCCCAGAACCATGAACAGTAATGTTAATAGGTGATTATTGTTGTTTTACACCACTATGTTTGTGGCAGTGTATCATGCAGCATTATACAATCAAAACTGCCAAGAGCAGAGTCTATGGAATCAGAAGGACTAGTATTTGAATTTCAACTCTACCACTTACTAGCTTCGTGTGACTTTAGAATTGTCACTTTATGTGTAATTTGAGAATAAAAGTACTTACTTCATAAAACTGGTTTGTATATAAATGAGATGTATATAAAATATCCCTTACAGTATATGGAGCATAATAAGCCTTCAGTATTTTATAATAATGGTTAATACTGCTCTTATTATAATTACCATAAAACTCTGAGTGAATCCTTGCTAAAATAATTTACATGTGCATTTCTGTTACAACCGCCCTTCCTTAATTAAAGGAATTTAAAATTTCTAATATCAATCATAATTCCCAAATTTAGTCTGGATTCCATTCCAGTTGAAGACAGGATTTTCAAATAATATAATTTTTCTACATTTGCAAGGCACAGAACTAAATTAGGTTTTATAGATTCTCAGTCTCTATTTTCTGCAGGATGTTTAGAAATTCTTGGATGTCTGAATTTTCCAAGAAAGCAATTCACTGCTCTTTGTGGACACCCGGACTTCATTAGCAAAATCTTATTCCTCTTAGCATTAAACTTTGCGATATAATTAGAGTTTCATCCATTTAAAAGTTGGCCATTCATTTAAATTAGGAGCAGGGAGAAGGGAAAGGTTTTCCCTAGAGCAGTTACATCGTTGTAGGCATGGAACATTATCAAGCTCAGATTTTTTGAAGGCTTGTAAACTACAGAGCCACTGAAATTACTGCCAAGTATATAGAAACTGTCTTTGTAAACAAAATCTCTAAAGATTGAGGAGTATCTTTCTGGAACCAATACAATGCAAATGTATCTATTTCCTTCTAGGTTTTCTGTTAAAATATGAGATGGTTTCTACCACTTTCTTTACAAGTGGAGAAAATCATCTATAAGGAGCTCAACTATAAAAAGTATAATCACCAGCAAATTTTTCTTTAGCATAGGAAGCACTATTTTCTAGTTTCCTGCTGATGATAAAAGACTAGAATTGAAACACTACTGTTTCTGTGTGATTATGTAAAATGTTATGCCTAAAAATCCTATTAAAAATGCCTGGGGATTGCATACATTAAATGGGTTTGTGTTGTTCCTTATACTTCTCAGGCTTCCATGTCAAATTTTTAGCACACAAAAGATTCTTTATTATACGATCTCAAAAAAAGGGACCTCAAACGTATTGCACGATAAGTCTATTTTTGTTTTAATATTAGAGTTGAGTCTGTGCCATAGTGAGAGAACAAGGAAGTTCCATTTATATTTCAGAAGTAATATTTACAAACACACAGACATTGAAAAGAGAAAAATGGTTGAGAAGCTGTATTCCTCCTAATAGTGTTTATGTAAGTCTGGTTGAACACATTTACCTTTAAGAGCCACGTAAATGCTTTGCAAACATCTGTAAAATTCAGTAGAAAATCTCAAAGCCCTTGTTATTCTTGTGACAGTGATAGGTGAATGATAAACCTCTTTGCTATGTAAGGAACTCTGAAGCAAGAATAAAGTCTCGACCTTTAAAAAACCATCCTTTGCAGACATCCTTTGCTGTTGCTCATGTGCAAGCTATCACATCTGCCAAATTTGTCCTCAAGGTATGGCAGTCCCATGATTTCGCTGCTCAGTTCATTCACCACTATCTAATTAACAGCCATTCTTCACTTTTCTGGCTTTTTCTTACTGCATCTTGCTTTCTATAGCACAGCCCCACATAGTCAGCGACCCCGTAGCAAAGATCAAGAAAAGGGCTCCAACAGGTAGTGTGAAAGTCCTGAGACCAGTTAGCTCGTGATCCATCCTTCCCCCACCTTTGACCAGAGCAAGGGCTGAAGACTGCTCCCTCCTGCCTTTATTCCACAGTCCTGGTCATGCTTGTGGTCTTTCAGGATACACAAACCACTAATCCCTTTCCATTATGCCTTTAAACTAGGGAGGAGACAGTAGAGAGAGGGATGGAAAAGGCCATGATCAAGAGGAGGTACACATGGTAAGAGATAACTGCTTTCTCGAATCCACTGCAATTATAATCTCTAGCATTGCCTTTAAACATTTAGATTGCTACAATGATTGTTATTCAAATAAGTTTTCAGAAGAATGACTTTGAATATCTCCAATTGTGTATAATAATGGAATCCTCTGGGTTTTTCTTTTTTAATAATAGATTTTGAAAATATCCCTGAAATTCTTTCTAAATTCTAAGAGGGCAAACAAAAACACAGTAAATAATGTGTTTAATGTTTTTGGTGATTAGTAGGTTTGTTTTCTATGGTTTAAATTTATTGTGGGGTTATATTTTTAAGTATACCAATATTTTCATAAATAGGGGCTCCTTATATAACTAATGTTTTTAGTATATTTTGTGTTTACTTGAAACAGAGCTAGAAAAGTCTGTTAATACTGCTAAAGCCCAATCTACCTGCACATCTCTAGGGATTTAGGAGGTTTTTCCTTTTACTACAGGAGTTCTTAGTTGGAGAAACTGTTTCATGATACATGCAGGCTTCTGCAAATCTATATTAAGTGTGACCAAATGGCATAAGGTCAGGTGTCCATCTTCATCTCTCAACAGAGTTAACCTTAATTCTACGTGAATCTCATGAGGTTGGGAAAAAGACACGTGTTCCCTTCCTCTGTACTAGCACTGAGGGGCATGGGGAGGGGTATGCCCTCATTCTCGAACTAGCTGGTGTTACAGTTGCTATCAAAGTGTCTACAAAATAATATATCCTAACTCCCTGATTAGAAGCTTCAAATATGTCATTTTAACGTCTGTTCCTACATTTAGCACATACTTATTAAACATCCCATACAGCAAGATCAATATCATAAGTCCAAGGATTTAGTGGCACAAGGATACATATTTCCCATTGCTAAGCATTTCATGATCTACTGAACTTTCCAATAGTTTTGGTTTCTAGAGTGTAGTTGCTCTCACCTCTTTTTTTTTCAAGTTTGTTGTTGCTTACAGGTATATAAATGATATATGAATATTAATTTTTAAAATTTAAACAAAAGAGAAGTGCAACTTCTAAATGTTCCTTCCTACTTTTACCTTCAGCTACATGTAAGAGAGAACCAACTCAAAATGGATTACATAATGAGAAGAAAATTTATTATGCCCTAGAATAGGGTACACAAGTGAGAGCAACCCTAACGCTGACAGATTTGTCAGCTCACTCACATCCTTAAAGGCCCAGGTTCTTTTCATCTGCCAGCTATGCCATGTTAGCATGACGCATGATGGTATTAGCACCCAAGTCAGCTCCAGCATCACACCTATCACACACACATCCAGACAGACCTGACAATGTTCCCCAGAAAACTGACCCCTCATGTGTATCTTCTTTGTTTAAAGTTCATGAGAGTTTTTACTAGAAGTCCTCATTAGACCTCCCTTCATACCCCATTAACCACTCCTAAACCAATTGCTGTCACACTGAATAGGATTAACATGTTTAGCACAGAGTAATTAGGATTGAGGAAAAGGGTTGCCTTCTCTGAGCAAAGAGCTGTACTTAAGAAGATGGAGGCCTGAAATAAAAAAATGCTGTTACGGATACTGTCAGAAAGGGCATTGGTAATAAATGATTGTTCACTCCAACTGGGTACTTTGAAAACAGAGTTAAATATGGGGACTATTTACAAAGGTATGAATGGGGCTTAAGAAAACAAACAAGGCATAGTGCAGAACCTAGTGGCTCACAGTAGCAGGGAACTGTTAAGACCCCTAAGCCCAAAAAAAGAGGAATAGGAATGGTTACTGGAAACCAGAGGCGGTGTCTGATTGAAACTGTGCCTCTTATTAGAGAGAAGCATCTTACCTCCAGTGACTTGGAAAGGAAGGAGTCAACGTAATAAACATCCCAACACTATTTTAATTTGCCTTTGATCATTTCCTGGCAAGACCCAAAGAGAAGCAAAGTTCCAAGATGAGGTCTGTGGTTGTAGTCCTACCACCTTAGCCTCCCAGGTCCAGAGCAGACTGGAAATGGGTGATGATGAGTGGATCTGGAGGAGAAATGAAGACTACTCAACACAGATATCAATAATGGTAATTATTATTATAATTTTAGTAAATCTCACACAGAACCTACTTTGTATCTTATATAGTGTCTGCTATAGTATTTATGCATCATTTATTCAAAGTTACATTTAATTTTTAACTTTTATAAAAATACGGCAATTATATATGTGAGTCCGTTTTCTTCAGTTTCTTGCTGAAACTTTCAAATATTGCTAGATATTGCCAAATTGCAATTTAAAAATGCTTTTAATTTGCATTAATATTGGTGTTTTTTTTCATATTTTTTATGTAAAGGTTGACCATCTTTTTATTTGGCTGCTTCTGTTTATCCCCAGTCTGCTGTTTATTTTATTTTTTTGTTTATTCTTATTTCTCTTCATGAAATTTTTTTCAGAAATTTTAGTTTATATATGGTCAGATTTGTCAGTCTTTCACTTTCTAGTTGATTTATTGTGTTGCTTACAAAATTTCTTCTCCAAAATTCTATAAAGCTATTCTTCCATATTTGGTTATTTAAAAATAATTTCTTTAAACTTTTGCTCTCTAATCCAAATGGAAGTTACAGCAAATGTAGGTTAATTTTTGTTTTTATGTGTATAATGTAAATTGGACAACTAATGGTTTATTCTGAAAGATAATCAATGTACATCAATGTAATTTTTAATTTCCACACATTAGAAGAGCCACTTTTTCATGATTCTATTTCTTGGCCACTCATTGTTTATTACTAATCTATTTGTTTATTTGTTTGATTAAAAGTTTGATTGCCACAATTTATAGAATATACTCATGTTATATAAAATAACTATGCAATTTTTTGTCATCAATTATTCATAATTTTCTTGGATATTGTTATGAAATTGCACTTTTAGGTTGGACATGAGGATAAAATTTTCAAATATTCTAACAATACCATGAATTTTAAAAAAAGATTGTGTTTAATTAGTTATTTAAAATAGATTTGATACTTTTACATTTGCTTTGCACTTGGTTAGCTTTATAACTAACTTTTTTATTGACTCTACAATGTTTTTAATTGTATTTTATCTGATCCTTTTGGATTTTCTTGAAGAAAATTCTATAATCTTCAAATAATGATGATCCTATTATCTTACATTTTAAAAAATACTTACTAATCTCATTTTTCTTGTCTTAATGCTTATTTTTACCTATATATATTTGGCTATTTTCTGTAGTAAAGTATTACAATGGTGATAGGCAGACATTCCCACTTTTTAGTAAATGACATTTTTTGGTAATTCTCCATCACTATAGATTCTGATTAGAAAAACTTTATTACTCATTAAAAAGATTTTTATTATTCCTTAATCTCAATTGGCTAAAATATAGGTAAGTTTATGTAACTATATTCTCAATCACCCCAAACTGTACTACTTTCAAGAGCAATACAAGCACCTCCATTTCTAGATTTCAATTATTCACAAAAGAGTTGCATAAAAATAATAAAACAGAATAGGAAAATAATTGAAATGGCTAATCTGTATTGAGGTGTTGTTCTAAGAATTTTATATGCATTAGCACGTTGAATCCTTGTTCCATGAAATAGGTACTCTTACTATCTCCATTTTATAGGTAGGAAACAGAAATAGGAAAGCAATACTGCACAAAAATTTTAGAGGTGGGAAATGGTTCCCAGAATTCTGGCTTCACCTACCATATCCTTAGATACCATAATTTGCTGCATAAACTCTAAACTAATTAAAAATTTGAGGCTAGAGCTTTCTCACATTATCTTTTCAAGTTTCTGAACATTAAATTGACCCTTTCATCTCTGTTTGACCAAAGCTCAAAAAAGCTTTCTTTTTTAAGAGCCAGGCTGCATTACCTGGATTAGTTATGTGACTTCCACATTGGAAGGACTTTCCTAGAATCCAGATTAGAAATATAAACTTCTTTTCACCTCCAGCTCTGCATAAGTCTCAGAGCAATCAGGTATTTTCTGGTCACTTGGGAAATCCCCCATAGATTGATCCATGTAAAATTTTCTTTATCTGACCATTTTGATGATTGATACTTCCCTACGTGAATGCACAACCACTGTAAGACTTGGGAATAAGGTCCTTTATGTGAGCTTACTTGATTAAAAAAAAAATCATGTACTCTACCGATGTCTTCTGAAAGAAGATAGCAAACAATGGATCTCTGTTTATGCGTACAACCAGATAATCACATACAGGCTTTGAAGACAGAAAGGATGGAAAATAACCACGATGTATTAAGTGCTAATCTGTTGTGGGAATTGTGACAAGTGCTTCTAGAAATATATGCCTTTTATTTGTGTCCTCACAACTCATTATCTCCATTTTTCACATGAAGAAATTGAGTTTGCAGAGATATCTGAAAACATTTTACCATAAATTACACTTGCCATACCTTCATTCTTAAAATAAATCCCTCTTAACACATCTGTAACTGGAAGTCAACTCACATACTCCCTTTTACCGTGAGGGAGATTCTTACCCAGTATATATTTTACTGGATAATCTGAACTCACAGCTCAAACACACTACCGCTACATTTTCAAATTTTAGTAAATTAGGAAACCCTCTGAATTTAATATAAATCTGGAAATAACAAGTAGGTAACATAATATATCTTGCCAAAAATAAAAATAATAATGCTATGTACATTTGCATAGTGTTATAACAGTCTATCCGATGACTTGATGACTTGGATCAAGATCTTTTTTTTTCTTCCATTTTCTAGATGGTAAGTCTAGACTTGAGACTTCTGAATTCTAGTACACTACTCTGTCTCTTCTAGTACTCTTAAAAGGTTCAAATTTTGGGCCCATGATATCCCTAACCATGAGAAGCCAATCAGCCCAGTTTTAGTATTAACATTAACCTTTTAACCTTAAAAGGTGATATCTAAATCTGACTTTAACTGACCAACAAATCCTGAGGAAGTTTCCACTCCAGGAGCCTGATGGAAAGAAGTAACTGAAGTATCTCCAGAGAGACTAAAGACCAGAGAATATATATAACTCCATATCTCTTCAGGGTCTTTGGTAAAGTGATCCAATTTATGAAGACCAGCGTATTTGAAGAACTATTTCCTACTACTGTGAAGAGTAAAACCTGCTTTTGTATCTCTCTCTTTGAATGTTACAGGATTATATAGTAAGATGCAGTTACAAAGGCACAGTAACTAGAAACCTTCCACACTGAAGACTGAAAAGCAGCAATCTTGTAGGCTTACTATACGTTCCTCACATTATTTACTCTGAAAGCACAGCAACAGTCAATAAATAGTGATGAATTTTTAAAAACTCTTCGTCCCTAATATTAAAACAAGTCCTGCCAATTGTGAGTGTTCCATAAATATCTGTTGAATAAATGAGTGAATTGAAAAACAACAGACAGTTTTGCAAATTCCTAGTTAGATCCACTCTAGTGAGAAATGGACATTCCTCACTTTCCTTTCTAGCAGAATCTGGAATAAAAGTGGTAAATTTCCATTCTTTGAGGCATCTTGTTTATATCTGGCAACTAGTATCTATTTTCTACAAAACGGTTCTCATAATCTAGCTGTACATAAAATTCCTCAAAAATATCTGAGCTCTGCAGGTGCAAGAGCTAACAGAACAGCTGCCAGACATGATATCTGTTCAGACAAACTAACTCACTTGTAAATAACTTCAATTGTTAGATTTTTGTAATGGAGTTTGGTCTAAAGTAATTGGACCATAATTAGTCTGGGAGTACAGAGATTTAGAATCTAGTCTTACATTTATCACTAATTATATAGTTAATATTTGGCAAATAATTAAACTGGGTTCAAATTCCCTCATGTTAAAATTAGGAAACTGAACTCTGATCTTTAGGACAACTGTAGCTTTGAGATACTATGATTACGAGGCCCTGTGCCTTCTATTCAAATAATTTTGTATTTCCAAGGTTGTAGTGTTTTAATTTTATGACATATGTTAGTTCATAGCTATTACAAGAAAAATTTTTGATAAGAGCATAACGTCTACACACAGCCTTGTTTCTGAGGAAATGCAACTGATTTTATGGCCATCTGCTTTATGATGTAGATTTAGGAAATGCAATTTTGCAAAAAGTATAGCTTGCATACGATAGCAAAGCACCACTATGTTTGAAAACTAATACCTTTAAGTGTTTTTTTGTTTTGTTTTTGCCCTACACACTGTGTGGGGTTGCACTGTATTTTCTACTAGGTTGATACACGTGTTATTCACACCTGTTTATACATTCCAGCCATAAGTGCCTGCTATTGTCAATGACTCTCTCTGAAGGTAATAAAAAAATATAAAATGCATCCATCAAATAATCACCTAAGTATGCTATTAAAACTAAATGAGGGGCTTCTCTGGTGGTGCAATGGTTAAAAATCTCCTGCCAATGCAGGGGACACTGGTTCGAGCCCTGGTCTGGGAAGATGCCACATGCTGCGGAGCAACTAAGCCCGTGCACCACAACTATTGAGTCTGAGCTCTAGAGCCCGTGAGCCACGACTACTGAGCCCACACACCACAACTACTGAACCCCGCGTGCCTAGAGCCTGTGCTCTGCAACAAGAGAAGCCACCGCAATGAGAAACCCATGCACCATAACAAAGAGTAGTCCCTGCTCACCACAACTAAAATAAGCCCACACGCAGCAACGAAGACCCAACACAGCCAAAAATACATAAACAAAAATAAAAATAAATTTAAAAAACAACTAAATGAGGTCATCTCTCACTTATACTTAGGAAGACACAAGGCTGTACATTCGTTCTATGCACTGAGGCAATTTGGCAAAATAACATTTCACTGCATGGCCACTATTATATTATCAGAAGAACTTTTAAGTGGGTAAGATATTTTTAAAAACTTGCTATAAGAAAGGATGACCTATTTGGTTTGTTTCCTGGCTTTTACAGGAAGTTTGTAATACTACATTTGGCTAACTGAAGATGAAATGAAGTTGACACACTGAATATAACAAAAGCAAACAAAATGTCAGTAGTCCTCTAAGAGATACATGCTACCACAGCAAAGCAAGAAGTGAGCCTTTCTAACCAGATTCCAAGCATATTCTGTCATATTACTGTAGTTATGAATCTTTATATCTCATGAGAAGGGCATGCAATTTGAAATCTTTTTCTCTGAATAGATGATAGGTTAATTACTACAAAAAAGAGGGAAAATTGAATCTTAGGCAACTACTATTGTTTTAATTGTTGCATGTAAATCTTTTCATCTACTAAAGGAAGTTAGACTAAAGCTTTCACTCCCTTGAAATCAATTCCTTGGTTAATTTTAATACACGTTTTACAAAAGGCTTTTGCTTGTATTTATTTCGACCCTCACAACAGTTAGATAGGTGCAGTATTAATAAACCAATAAAATAAATGAAGAAATTCAAGAGAGTATAGGAGACATGCCAAAACACAACTTGTTAGAGACAGCACTGAGGTGCTCCCATGTGGGAAGAGGAGGAATCCTCATTAAAAATGTCTCCTAAAACTTCTACAGATGTTGTCATGCTGTAATTTGTATGGAGTTAAGCACCATCACTCCATAACTAAAAAACCATGTTTTCTTCAAGCTACATTCTTTTATTCAATTGCCAAACCCTTACTGACCACCTGCTATTTACAAGGTCATACTATAAATCCTGTAGTAATAAAGATGAAAAAAATATAATAATCTGCCAAGAAGCTAAAATAAAAATCTGAATTTATATTATTTCTACATATGTTATTTGATTTTACCTTTCCAACAACACATTGTGCTTATCAGAAAAATGGGAAAACAAAGACTCAGAGAAGATAAATTATCTATTCTCTTTTACCTGTTAAATGCAGAATCAAAAATCACAACTTGAACCTCTATCTTTCTTGTAATTAAATGCACTTTCTACTATGTAATTCAGCTTGCTAGGCTGTTGATGTTACAGATATTTATAGAATATGTTGGTTACATGGTTTTACATATATATATATTTTTTTGTTTGTTTGTTTGTTTGCCATAATTGGCTCTTGTTCCTTAAAAAAAGGAACCATGATTAAATATTCATTACATAAAAGATTAAGAAAATTAATTCAACTAAATAAAATATTTTATTTGGCTTTGGTTTATCAAATTGTAATTAAGAAATCAAATGTCATAAATATTGTTAATAGTTAATAAATATTATTAAATTTTATTGAATATTAATTATGTCTAAGAACTGGGGTATTTGTTGGGGCAGAACAAATGTGAGGGGATTATCAGAAATAATAAGAACTAATACTTTAACTTATAACAGCATTCAACTGAGTATTGTTTGCATGATTCAACAAATCTTAACTTTGATTAGTTGTATTATTATGGCATCAGTAGAAGTAAAATTTCTTAGGAGGACATTTTGGTATGCAAAAATTATTATCATAGAACATTACTTAGTAGACATTATTTTAAAAATGGAAGTGACCTTATCTTTAACCACAGGTATAACTTTCACTGACTGTACCTTTCTCTGATGTTTGAATTTAAATGGATATTAGAGCAAGTAATATACTGTCTGACCTTTTTGATTCCTCTTTTCTTTTAAAATTTTCATGTAAAATGCAATTTGGATATTGTGCAAAAAAGAAATTCCAGTATCTTCACCTTAACTAAAAACTCTTATTATAACAGCAGTAAAATAAATCCAGTGTTGTTGGCATGGTCTTTCTAATGACATATATCTCTCCATGTGGAAGCTACAGTATCTATAGTAAAATATTAGGTTAGATATATCAGTAAATTATGTGTCATCTATTGGAATACTCTAGTTATTGTTAGAATTCATCATGAAATTCAGACAAAAAATTTAATTAAACACTTTTAGAAACCAAGCAGAAATCAAATATTATTTATTAATATTATGTGAGGCACTGTGGGGAATATAAAGAACTATAAAGCCAGGTCTCATCCTTCAAGAAACTTACAGTCAATCTTCCAGGTAATGAAAAAATATCTGAATAACAGTCTTCAAAAGTGGCTGCTACTTCATTGCTGTAAGCCAGTGTCATTCGTTACATTAGGAAGTGGACTTTATTTCTCTTCCTCTTGAACCTTGCCTGGTTTGGATAAAGAAAAAGCAACAGAACTGATATTCTGGAACTATGGAGCCCAAGCCTTAAGAGGATTGGTGGTTCAGCCAATCCTTGGATTCCAGCCCTGCTGCTGGAGGAAAATCCAAGTTAGATTACTGAATGATTAGAGGCTATGCTAGGGCCTGGGGATGAGCCAGACCACCCTCACATTTCTCATCTTCTATTTTCTCTGCTTCAGCTGAGCTTAAATCCCTTCCAAGAGGTGAAATGTTAACCTGCAACTTTTCTAACACTATACAGAAATAAAAACACTGGAAACTGACTTAAAAAACACACTTTTCCACTAATATTATATGATAATAATTTCTGGTTCCTGAGAACTTTTACATTCTATATAAAAGTATCTCTTTAAAATGGGTATATCTTTTTCTCTTTCTAAATAAAATTTCTCTTTAACTTTGTTATCTAGAAAGCTCCAAGTATCAGACATGCAGAGGTCCAAGTCTTTGACATCAATGGTCCAGTCTAATAAAAACTCAAAATGTTAACGTGTATCCTATTTTTAAACCCAACAAAAAATTTGTCTTGAGGAAAGCCAATATATATCCATCTCAACATCATTTAAGAATACAGCTTGTAGTAAAACAATTTAAATATGCAAGAACTCAGGGAGCATTGTACTCACACACTGTGCTTAAGTCTTCTACTAGAAAAAGCACATCATACAACATCCAAGATGACAGGGGAAAATTCAGCCCAATGTGTATAGAAGCATAATAAGATGATATAAAAGGTGGCAGGATAGGTTGTAAATCTTATATGCCTTGGACAAGAAGAAATAATATAACCAAATAAATGGGTTCAAAGAACAGGAAAAAAAATAAGCATTTAAAAAATATTCACAACAGGTTGACATGAAAGGGTATCATTTAAAGCTATTCAATCAAATGATAGATACCAAATGGTACTAATGTCACTATAAAATGTATTACAATGCTAACTACCTAAACAGAAACACAAACCTCTGAAAATACCAAAATAATTTTTTAAACCAAAATGTAAGGAAAACCATACAGGAAATAAAACATAATAAACAGTAAAAATACAAAAGATAATAAGACAGAATTATGGATAAAAATACCAACTAAATAGAAAATATAAATGTGCTTAATTCACATATTAAAAACTTATGAATGCTAAATTAGAGAGTGAAAATTTGATGAGGTATAAGATATATATAGTCACAATACATCTTCTCGCGAAATTTGTCAATTAATAATAGGTGAAAATACTTTGCTTTGCAGAACAACCTGGAAGAAACAAATTTAAACAAATGAATAAAGTTAACATTACCAATAATCAGCCAAAACATCATGTGCCTTCTTCTTTGCAGAACAACCTGGAAGAAACAAATTTAAACAAATGAATAAAGTTAACATTACCAATAATCAGCCAAAACATCATGTGCCTTAACATTACCAATAATCAGCCAAAACATCCTTCTTATAAGAATAAGAGAAAGAGAAAGAAAAATATCACATTTGTGGTATTTTGGCTAAAAATGTAGGTATATAACCATGAGGAAGCACTGAACAAACCTGAGGAACAGCATACAAAACATTGGCTGATACTCTTCAAATACGTCCACATTAAGAAAAACAAAGAAAGGTACAGGAAATATTCCAGGTTAAAGAAACTAAGGAAGCATAAAGAAACTAAGGAAACATACAATGTATGATTTTTGGACCAGAATTTTTTTTTTAATTTCTTTTTCCTCTTCATTACTTTTCCTGTTTCTCATTTTTCCTCCTATTAGTATCCTCCTCCTCTTTCTCTTTCTTTTCCTTTTTCTTCTTTATCTTTACATTTTTTTTCTTCATCTTCTTTTATTATGAAGACATTTTTAAGGTAAATGGCATAACTGGAATAAGATGTATATGTTGTCTATTGGCATTATATCAGTGTTATAGTTCCTGATTTTGATAATAGTACTAGAATATCGTTATCCTTAGTCAATATACACTGGAAGGATAGTCTTTTCAACAAATTGTTTTGGGGAAATTGTGTATTCAAGTGAAAAAGAATAAATCTTGACCTTGACTTCTTTCATTACACAAAAATTAACTCAAAATAAATCATAGATTGAAATTTAAAATATAAAAATATAAGACTTTTAGAAAACAGGTGAAAATCTTTATGACTTATATAGTAAGCAGAGAGTTCTTAGACATGACTAAAAAGGCATGATCCATAAAGGAAAAAAGTAAAAATAGATTGTACATTACCAGCATTTAAAGCTTTTGCTCTGCAAAGGACCCTATTAAGAGAATGAAAAGACAAGCCACAGGCTGAGAGAAAATAACTGCAAATCTCATATTTTCAAGACAAAAGACTTGTATCCAGAATATACAAAGAACTCCCTAAATTCAATAGTAAGAAAGACACTACACCTAGAGGACATGTGGATGGCAAATACAGACATGAAAAAAATGTTTAACATCATTAACCATTAAGGAAATGCAAGTAAAATTTTAGACGAAATATAACTATACATCTATTTGAATGGCTAAAATTAAAACAAATCCCTGACTACACAACGTACTACTGAGGATATGGAGCAACTATACAGATGTCATATATTGCTGGGGGGTATAAAATGTTACAGCCACTCTGGATAACAGTGTGGAAGTTTCGTAAAGTTTCATACTTGCTGATGATCCAGCAAACATAGTGCTGGATGTTTATCCTAGAAAAATAAAAACTTATTTTCACAAAAAATCTATACATGAATGTGCATCGTAGCTTTATTTGTATTAGCCCCAAACAACCCAAATGTCCATCAACAGATTAATGATTAAACATTAATATATTAATATCATGAACGCTATTCAACAATAAAAAACAATGACTGTTGAGACATGCAAACACTTGAATATATCACAAGGGAACATACTGAGTGAAAAAAATAAAAGCCAATCTCAAAGGATTACATTTCATATGATTCCACTTACACTGGGTTGGCCAAAAACGATCGTTCAGGTTTTTCCATAAGATGTTATGGAAAAATCTGAACGAACATTTTTGGCCAACCCAATAGAATAACATTATATTAATGAGAACAACTGTTGCAGGGGATAAAATTAAAGGGAAGATGTAACTATCAAGGGGTAACAGAGGAAGTTTCTATGTGATGATGGAACAATTCTGTACGCCAAATGTGATGATTTGACATTTATACATGCAATAATTTGATCAAATTTATATATGCAATATTTTTTTATAAAACATACAACTCCCTCCAAAAAAAGAGTGCATGTGTAAGCTGGTGAAGTAAAAATACCACCTGTATGTGAGTTACTAATAATTTATTGATGTCAATTCCTTGGTTTTGACAGTGTACCATGGTTATGTAAGATACTATCATTGTGGAAAGGAGTGAAGTACATACAGAAACTCTCTGTATTCTTTTTACAACTTTATGTGAGTCTTAAAACATTTGAAAGTGAAAGATTATGTTAAAAAAGGAAGTAAAAGGTGGGAAATGTCTCTATTGGTACTTGTGCTGCAAAGGCTTTTGATAAAAAAATAAACATTTTTTGATTAAAAAATAATAATATAGTAAGATTGTACACACACACAGCCCTCAGCCCCAAATTTTACTAAATTAAGGAATACTTTACTAAATAAAGGCTATCATTCATAGTCATTATAAAAATGTCCCACTAATTCCATGGTAATTTAATATTTTATTGAATACATTACCCAATGTAATCAGAAAAGAGAAAACAATTAGAGGCATAAAAATTGAATGAAAATTATTTTCACATGTAGGTGATTTGACAGTTTACCTAGATAATCTCGGAAAATCAATGACAAAACTAACACAATGGTAAAACAGTGTTAAAGGATCCAAGTACTTAAAAGGATCTAAAATTAACATGTAGAAGTCAGTAGCTTTCATATGTACAAATAATGGTCAGTTAGAAGATGTAATGGAAAAGAGAACTCCATTATAAAAAAAATAAAGATTAAATACTTGTGAATAAACTTGATAAGGTATTTGAGAATCCTACAACAGGAAACCTTTGAAAACACTAAAAAAAGAAATCCCACAAAAGTACACTTAAATAACATCTCATGTTCTTAGATATGATGACAGAACATTATAAAAATTCCATTATCCCCAAGTTAATATAAAAATCCAATAAAATAATTACTTTTGGAGATATGAATTATATTAAAATAAATATGGAACAAACATTCAACCAAACCTAGGCAGGCTCTAAATAGGATATCAGTGAGAGGAAACTAGGCCTATAAGATAATAAAACATACTTCAAAGCCTCAGGAATCAAAGTAGGATGTAACTGACACATGAATAGGTGGACTAGTGGAAAATACTTGAAAAAAGTTCAAAAATAGATTCCAATATATAATAAAATTTTAGTAATATGAGGAAGGTCACAGCTCACATTAATGAGAGGGAGAAAACACTAAGAAAAGGTGTTGAGACAACTGGACAGAAATTTGGGGAAATATAAACAGGCACCCATAATCCAAATCACTCAACCACAAAGTTCCAAAGGGATCAGAGATCTAGATGTAAATTTTTAGAAAAGTATACCAGAAAGCAGGGAAAAACCTTTCTAATTGTGACTTAAAATCCAGTTGTACTAAAAGAAAAACACATTTATTTGGTTACATATACAATGACAACCAAAAGACCAAAACCAAAAGGCAAATGACAAAATCAAAAGACAAATGACAAGTTAGAAGAAAATATTTGTATTATATATAAAAGATAAAAGACTAATCTCCTTAAGTTATAAAGAACTTGAACATTGCAGAAGACCAAACATCTGAAAAAAAAATGAAAAAAAGACATGTACAAATATTTTGGAAAAAATGTGTTCAAATGGCTCTTAAACATATATAAAATACTCAATTTTATTCATAGTGAGATAAATAAAAATCAAAACTATGCTAAATATTATTTCTTGCCTATCAGATGTAAAAAAAATCAGAATGCTCTATTGCAAAGTCTTTGAGAAAATCTTATTTCTCAAAATATTGAGAAATTAGTATTAACATTTGCTAGATTTAAGTAAACAACATATGGGTTTCTAATGCAATATTCTTTGAAAGTTTTTCTATAAGTTTGAAAATTTCCTAAATTAAAAGTTGGGAAAATTCAAATATAAATAGGTACTGAAACCTTTCAAAATTTTGGGTTGTTTTGATTTTGATATTCACTGGATTTAAGTCAAAGTTATTTCAAATGATAATTGTCATCAAGAAAAATCTAAAATTGGAGATATCATATAATAAAGAATTGTAAGATTCTCCTGATTCAGTTTCAATAGTCTGCAATAGTTTTTTCAAAGTAAACATACATTTTATGAAAATGACATTAGTATTCAGATTGGAATTTTTTAAACTGTAAATTATTAATGTACTTATAAAATGTTATATTTTAATTATATATTGAATTAATTAATATAATTAATTTATTAATTTAGAAAGCATTTTTCATCTGGAATTTTCTAAGTTTTTCTATGCAAAGTTTTGTAAATGTGTGGTTTTCTTAGGAAATAAGAGCCTATTAGTCAAAACACCTAGGGAGTCAATATTGAAATTATAAAGGCAAGTTTTATATACTTTTCAAAGCAAACTGCATTTTATGCAGAATATACTCTACATAATTGAAGGATTTTCAATATTTTCCAAAATCAAGGCCTTTTGTTTTTGTTATATTATGGTACTCTCTATGAAGATTACTTGCTTGTCAATAATTGAGCAAGTCAAAATTTATTTCATCGTAACTCCAAAGTATGAAATTTATTGATTGTTTAACTACTTGTAGAAATATCTAAAGTGCTCAGTGAACATCAATTTGTGTTTTATAATTGTAACATTTTTCTGTAGAGTTAAGTATTTCAGTGTTTCCTGGATATAATATAAATGGGTTTCCATTTCCTATTATTCAAAATTGCCTAGTGTGACAATTTTTTAAATGTTGAGGATTTATTTTTTTTTTAATTATGGACTTATGGAACACACACACACGCGTGCACACACACTGCACAGTACTGTCATATTATCCTACTTTAAATAAGTGAGAATTGTTCCAGACATGTTTTGTTCTCACATGACCTCCTAATCATTGTGTATATTACCTTATGTAGCAAAAGATGTAATAAAGTAAGGTTCTTGAGAGAAGGACATTATCGTGGACTATTTGGGTGGCCCCCAACTACAATCACATGCATCCTTATACCAGACAAGTAGAGAGAATTTTGAGACACACATACAGAAAAAATGGTATGTGAAGATGGAGGTAGAGAATGGAGCAAAGCAACCACAAGCCAAGGAATGTCAACAACAGCTGGAAGAGGCAAAAAAATGTAATCTCTTCTAGATCCTCTGAGGTGAGCACAAATCTATCAACACCTTGATTCAAACTTCTGACCTCTGGAACTGTGAAAGAATAAATTTCTGTTGTTTTAAGCCATCCAGTGTTTAGTAACTTATTATAGCATCCCTGGGAAACTCATATAAATGGGTAACCTAACCAGGATAGCTGAAACAAAATGATACAAAATGTATCAATGAACATGATGATAAACCAACAGAAACTATCCAACCTGGAGAACACAGAGAAAGATAATTGAAGAAAAATATTTACAGGTTATTTGGAAATTATCAAGCATTCTAACATATGTGTAATTTTGGATCCCAGAAAGAGAAAAATAGATAAAGGACAAGACTTTTTGAAGAAATAATGTCTGAAAACTCTCCAAATTTGGTTTAAAAAAATTACAGATTTGGGCTTCCCTGGTGGAGCAGTGGTTAAAGAATCCACCTGCCAATGTAGGGGAGAGGGGTTCAAGCCCTGGTCCAGGACGATCCCACATTCCGCGGAGCAACTAAGCCCGTGTGCCACAACTACTGAGCCTGTGCTCTAGAGCCCGCCAGCCACAACTACTGAGCCTGTGTGCCACAACTACTGAAGCCCGTGCATCTAGAGGCCATGCTCTGCAACAAAAGAAACCACCACAGTGAGAAGTCCGTGCACTGCAACGAGGAGTAGCCCCTGCTTGCTGCAACTAGAGAAAAGCCCATGCACAGCAATGAAGACCCAATGCAGCCAAAAAAAAAAAAAAAAAAAAAATTTTGTTTAAGAAAAACAATACAGATTCAAAAACCTTAATAAACTCCAAGAGGGTAAATATAAAAAGAAAAACTCCTAGACACATTTAAACTATTAAGAGTAAAATCAAAATGAAAAATCTTAAAAGCAGAGAGAAAAATATGATATATTGTATACAGGGAATAATGATTTTTTGACTTTTAACAAAAACAATGAAAGCCAAAAGGCATTGGAATTACATAAAATTCTATCAATCAATAATTCTATATTTAATAAAGCTATCCTTAAAAATTGAAACTGAAAGACATTTCGCTATAAACGAAATTTATCTCAAAATGGATCACAGACCTAAATGTCAAAGTTAAACTATAAAACTTCTAGAGGAAACTGGAGAAAATATATGAACTGTGTATTATACAAAGACTTTTTAGATAGAACACAAACAACTTGAACCGTAGGAAAAAAATATTCAAATCTGACACTGTTAATTTACAATTTTTGTTCTTTGAAAGAAACATTTAAGAAAATGAATAGACAAATCACAGATTGGGTGAAATTAATTGCATACCACAGTTAAACAAAGATTTGTATCCAGAATATACTAAGCACTTACACAACTGAAAAAGGAGAAAATAAACTATCCAATTAAAAGATGGGCAAAAGAGTTAAAGACAATTCACAAAAAAAGGTTATGAATGTAGCAAATAAGTTTATGAAAATATGTTCAGCAATATTGGTCATGAGGAAAATGCTAATTAAAACCACAGTAAGATACCACTACAAACTCACTATCTAGAATTAGAAATAGACAATACCCAAATATTGTCAAGAATGTGGAGGAACTGGAACCCTCATACATTGCTGGTAGGAATATATGTATATAAATTATACAGTCACTTTGGAAAACAGTTTGGCAACTTTTAAAAATAATGAACTTACTCTTATCACATAATATAGAAACGTAATTACTAGGAAATAAGAAACATGCATCCAAAGAAAGATTTTTATGTGGAAATTTACAGCAGCATTATTCCTAACAGCCAAAACCTAAAAACAACCAAAATGTCAAGCAACATGTGATGGATAAGTACAATCTTGTATATCCATACTCATGGTAACAACTGAACAACTGTATAATTGTTCCTTAAACTCATCAAACTATAAATTTATGACATAAATTTTATAACAGGTAACCCAAAAATAAATTTAACTTGATAAACTGTCATAAATATACTCTTCAAATATTCTAAGGTTTTGTAACTAGTAAACTTTCTCACATGGCAATAATCAGTCAACATAATTTAATGAGTACCACAAATATATATGTAAAGAAGTCTTCCTTCTGAACATAAAAGAAAATGTATGATGTTATCCCCTACATCCAAGGCACATAAATATTGTTTTTCCTCTTGGTTTTATTTTAACCCTCTCAAGGAGGAAGGAACTGCTTTTCGTGTGAAACTTTTATATGACAGGTACTGGTTTAGATTCTTTACATGCATTATTAAGTTAACATTGACTTTTAAAAAACGTGCATGTTATAATAAACATTATATGTCTGGTTTCAGAATATCAATGAACCTGTTGATGGTCAGATAGAAAGCAGATAAACTGGAATTTGAATCAGGGCTTCAAAGTATGTGGTTTTCCTTCATTTTGGCTTTTTTTTTTCCCTTACATATGAGACTAAAGATACACTTGTTCACAAAACGTAACTATTAGGACCCAAAATTAAGACCATCTGTATTGACATGGCTTAACTGTTTGCTTCAGGAAATTACTGTAAACCAATTTATCTGGACAAATAGTTTACTTCTGGGCAAAACTCTCTCCTATCAGGACAATATATTGCTCATCTGGTCAAACAACTCACTTTTCAAATACCAATTTACTTATTAGGTCTCACTTTGAATCTTTTGATGCTGTGTATTCAAATACTGAACAGTTATATCACAGATGTTCCCCATCTTATTTACTCATTCTAGCCCAGAACCCAAAATCCTATAAATATTACCAACTGCCCCATTCTAAAACACTTCCAATGCTCTTTCAATGTCATGTTTTCTCTTGCTGTAGTAGGCAGTCCTTAGAAGACAAACTTTGGCTTAGGTCTTCTATTTAAATTATATGAGAATTTTCCTCATTTTTGTTTGTTTGTTTGCTTGTTTGTTTGGTCTCTGAGAGTGTGACTTAGTGATAGATCCTATCACCAAAATTTCCATCCGCTGGATTTGCTGGATCTTAAATTTCAGACAGCTAACCAATAGCATGGGAGCCTAAGCCATGAAGTGTCCCAGCAACATATATATATATATAATCAACCATTGCCATTCTTTCAGGATTGCTTCTAGTTTTAAGTGTATGTCTCCTCCAAGTCAGATGCTGGCTTTTTAAAAAACATGTATTTCACATCTTAACTCCAATTTTTATATTTCTAAGTGACAAAATTTTATCAAAGATAATTTTAAATTACAGTAGGATTTAGGGAACTTTCAATATAAATAAAATTGTTCATTGGAGAAATATCTTAAAACAAAAAGGGAACAAAATTCCAAACGCCTAGTGATCTCCATTTCTTGATTGGTTTGAGGAAGCTCCTAAATAATTTTTTATAACAACACTGCATCCTGAACATCTCCCTTAAACAAAACAAGTAAAATCTGTGAAAATGTAAAACATTATTTGAGACCTTCCACATTGTAACCTGAACGTGACTTTTATCCTACTCTTGCTCTTCCCTTATTATATATATATGTCCCTCCACATACTCTTCCTTTTTTTAATGAATTTATTTATTTATTTTTGGCTGCGTTGGGTCTTCATTGCTGCGCGCGGGCTTTCTCTAGTTGCGGCAAGGGGGGCTACTCTTCAATGCTGTGCACGGGCTTCTCATTGCGGTGGCTTCTCTTGTTGCAGAGCACGGGCTCTAGGTGTGCGGGCTTCAGTAGTTGTGGCTCACGGGCCCTAGAGCGTGGGCTTCAGTAGTTGTAGCACACGGGCTTAGTTGCTCCACAGCATGTGGGATCTTCCTGGATCAGGGCTCGAACCTGTGTCCCCTGCATTGGCAGGTGGATTCTTAACCACTGTGGCACCAGGGAAGTCCCCATGTACTCTTCCTATACTTCTCTTTCTAACCCACTTCCTTTTAGTTCTGGGGGACCAGAAACTCACAAAGATAAATTGTCTCTTAAAGTTAATGCTAGTTCAGAACAGAGCAAGCCCATTATGATTGATTTTAAGCCTTGATCTCAGTCTGAGCTGAAAACCATTGTTAAAGACTCAAAGCCTAGATAAGATAGAAGGAAATTTACAGATCGGTGTAGAATAGATCTGGAAACATATAATCAAGGGTTCCCTGATCTGTATCGATTGGTTCATGTGTTATTAGGAACCTCATATGTGAAAATGTATACAGGAAGGAAATAATGAAGGTGACCTAAGAAACCCAGATTTGATTCTTTATTTTGTACATGAACATCTCATTGTTCTAGCACTGTTTATTGAAAAGACTAGCCATTTTCTTTGATCTTTGTTTAAAAAAAAAAGTTGATTATATTTATGGGAGTCTGTTTCTGTTGCCTTGATCCATGTGTCTATACCTCACCAATACAATGCCATCTTGATTACTGTAGATACATAGCAGAAAACATATTTTTAATCCTAACTTTCCCACAGATTAAAACCCTGTAAGTTTAACTTACTGAAGTTTTCCCACACAATGTTTGCATATTTAATTTTTCCCTGACTGGTTTCCTTAGGTGGAAATTAGTTATTAAGTTTAGCTTGCGTTCCCAGAATGTACTGAATGAAACTGAACCAAGAGGAACCATCCTTCTCTTCGGAAGGTAAGTAGGAACATATTGAAAACATTTGCAAGCAATCATAGGACCATATGGTGGGGGGAAGGGAAGAGGAGAAAAAGAGCCATTGTGGGGCATTGTGAGAAAAGGAGGTAGGTGTAATTTAGCATGTGCAATATGGACAAGAAGAGGAATAGCACTGCGGTAAAATATTTTATTCTCCTGGCATCTTCGCTCTTCCAAGGTTAACCTATTGACGTCTAACCAAGCAAGTTCATAGTGTGGATGAACATAAGACACATAGGATGCAACAAATTCTTAGAGTAACATTTCCAACCAGAGTTTTCTTATGTAAAAAAAGATTCATGAAATATAAAAGCTAAGATTTTAAATGGTGCTTTTTCCACAAACATAGCAACCAGTTTTCAGAGCTAAAGTCCTTCTGTTCCATTGATAAATGTCCCTTTACAGAGATTTGGCTACCAGATGGTCATTCTATCTCCATCACCCACTTCCCCAAAAGAAATAATACTAGCTGCTGATTTTTTTTTCCTCTCTGAATATATTTAGCTTTCTTTTGCAGTACTTCAAACTGAAAGTCTAATTCTGAGTCAAGCTAGAACAGCCTCATCTCATTCATTTTGCCTGAGTCTCATTTTCTTTTTTATTAATCTTAAGGTAATTTGGAAATACTTTTGCAATCATTTCACTTTTATGATAAACAGTTTTGTAATAGTTTTCAAAGAAACAATTACAAACGTCCTTCCCCCCCACCCCTGTTTCTTCTTTTAGCCCTATTCTCTTAAATCAGCATAGCTTGAGTTTGAGCACAGATTCCATTTCTGCTGAGTTAATATCTTCAATTTGGACCAATTTAATCCCTGGACAGTCTTTTTTTCTTACTTATTGTGTAATTATTTTAAAAGACACTAGTTTTTATGATTCTAGGAATTTTCAAATTGTCCTAATTTTGAAATCAATGTATATCTGATAGCCACTGGCTATGGACCCTACTTAAGTGCTGAATCTTAAGTGTGCTGTATGTGTATGTATTTGCTAAGCTTGCATCCTGCTAAGCAGAGTACACGTCTAATCCTACTGATTTTAAAACTCTGTGCAGACATCACAAAATGCCCAAATAAAATAAATCATGTTACTATAAAACTCTAGTAGTCTACAGTTCATAGCTTTTGCAGAGTGTCCCGTTATCATTAGGATTTTAAAAGTTATGAAAGATACAGCCCACCTGAAGTACACAATTGGATCAGGAGATCTTTGTTCGTTTAGATGTTCTCTCTCTTCTGGAGTTTTTTTTCCCTTTATATTTCTTTCTGCTTTCCTTCTTTCATTCCTTCTTTCCTTCTCCCTCCCTCCTTTCTCCTTCCCATGTATCTTTCTCTACAAAAAAGAAAATACAAAAAGCACATTTGTAGTTCTAAATGACGTGTTACCAGCTCTTCCCTTAGAATTACATTGGATGTCACTGTTTCTTCTGTTCTGATGGCCTGTTCACAAATTCAAAACTGTATAAATTGAGCCAGAGATCAACTTAAAGAGTAAATTCAATACCTAGGACAAATGTATGAACACTCACATATACATACACATAGAGAAACGTTAAATTGGACATTCCAACATTGTTCCTAAGAGAATTGTAAACAAAATGAAGATATCTACAATCTTGGATATACCTACTTTAATGATAAAGTTAACTTAGTAAATCTTTCAGAAATATCCATTGTCTGTCAAATTCTGGTTCCACAAATGGAAACTACAGTTGATCTGCTACATTGCCTACCAGAAAAGGATGTTCCATAGCATTGGACTTAGAAGCACTAAAAAATTCTTCCTGGTTTATCATTTCAGTGGTTATGTCATTTTTCTACAATGAAGATATACTTGTATTTCATAACACTGATACATTTTCTTGGACTGTTGTAGCTGTGTTTATGTCTTTGAGGAATCAGTTACCATAATACCTACTATAAAGGCATGTATAAAACAATAGAGGATTCCTGCTCCAATCAGGTATGACAATTCCACAAATACTTCTGTATGAATGTTAGAACTATGCCTTTACAGTTTGTTTTGACCTCAAGCCAATTAAGGCAATTTCTAAAGAATAAGAATACACATTATACTACTGCATAATGTAATTCAGTGCTAAAGTCTTATGCTTCACCTATCGTTTGCCCTCAAGCCCCAGTGAAAATTTTAGTGCCTATGCCCTGAACTCTCTGATCTTGAATTTTCAAAAGAAATTTAAGTGACTCAAATAGAGGTTAAAGAATTTATTCAGCTCTTGTGAAACAGAGCATCTGAAGATGTAGTAGCTTCCTAATTGAAGCAGTCAGTTTTGACAGCATAGGGAGAGCTGAGTAGCTGCCTTTATGGTTTTGATTTAGGCTGTGAGTTTTGACTTTAAGCAAAACTCATGGTTGCAGGTCATGTCTTTTGCTTGGGTTTACAATAACCATCAGAACAGTTTTTCCCAGAATTATTTTTCCAAGCCTTGTGGTTTATAAGCAAGTCACAGTTCCTAAGGCAAGATGTTATCTAACAGAAAGGAAAACAAAGTGAGTATATGGGGGCCGGGTGGGAGAGGGACAAAAGCTAGAAGGCAGGAAGGAAAATGGCGACGCTCTATCTCTTTTGTTTAATTCTTTTACATCTTATATTTTGGCCCTCTGCTGCAAGTGTGGATGGGCAAAGACTCCGTGGCATACCTCCCCATTTTGATCAAATCGTACATTTAAATGTCTGGGATAGTTTACTGATGCAGACCTTTAAACGGATAAGGGGGAAGTGGCCAAAAAAGACACCTCTTAAGTTAAGTATTTCAAAATGTTCCCACAAGTAGTCAGTTGAATTATCTCACTAGAAAAAAAAAAAATTATATGGGGGAATTACTTTGCTATGTAAATTTCACTTGTGTTAGAACCCTCGCCCCAGGACACACAAACAAATTTCAAATTTATAAGCAAACTGTAACCTTTTATAAAAACTGCATTGAAGTTAAGAAAGAGAGGAACACTCAGAGGGAGGTGGGGAACTATTTTTCTTTCTCCAAGATGAAGGCAATTAAAGGAAGCTTCCCAGAACTGGTTTGTGACATGCCAGGATGGAGAGTCCTCATGGTCCTTAGCTAAGGAAGGGAAACTTCATGAGTCTCCGATAGAGGAAATGAGACCTCATAAACTCAGCAGGGGAGGGTACATTGAGTAATATACTTACAAGTTAACCCCACTTCAAAAAGTATATTTTAAAAGGAGTATTAATGATATATAATTAAAATTGATCGTTATATTTATTCTGCTAAATATTAATGATTTATCATATTTTGTCTTTAAATAATGGTAGGTAGCACTCTGTTTTTATGGAAGGGATGATATGTCATGTTATTTATAGCACTTACTACCACTTGATGTATATATATTTATGTATATGTATATAAACATATATATATATATATATATATATATATATATATATAATTTTTGTTTGCTGTTGACTCCTCTGAACTAAAATGTGAGGTCCAGTATTCAGAGGTTTTTTTTTTGTTTATTTCTTTTACTGCTATGTTCCTAGGACCCATTATAGGCATTCAATAAGTACTTTTTTAAATTAATGAATAGCAATCATAATATCTTGATCACACTACATGTATCACATCCAAGATTTATTTTAGTAAAAAGCAAACCATACGCAACACTTTCTTGTGTATGAAAAGATGTGTAGATGCCTTGGATAGGGCTCCAAGTTATTCTTTCAGGATGGATCATTTCAGAAGAAAAATTGTATTGGGACCTCAAAATGTCTCAGAGTGTTGCACGTATTCTCAAAGTACATCAGAAATCTGTTGCACAATCAGACCCTTGCATCAGGTACTGGGAATACAAAGATTCTAAATTAGTATCTATTTCAAACAATGGTCCTAAAATTGCCCCAAAGGGATTAAAATAATCTGTGAAAAAAGAACTATAGGTGAGTTGTTATCATATTTCATCACCCTCAAGCCAACATATTGAAAAACAGATATGGATACAACAAATGACCTAAAGCAGATCTTTGTAAGAAAACGGCTATCAAAATTCCTCTGTTCCACTCAGAGAGAAAGAACTCTCTGGTATCTCCTTCTCTTCTTATAAAGACATCAGTCTTATGGGATTAAGGCCTTGCCCTTATGACTTAACCTTTCTTACCTCTGTATAGGCCCTGTCTCCAAATCCAGTCACAGTGAGGATTAGGGCTTCAACACAGGAATTTTGAGAGAACACAATTTAGTCCACAGCATACTCCGTGGTGAAAAGAAAAGAGTTAAGTGTTTATCTACTTCTGCTCTAAAAAGCTCCTGATATGCATATAGGAGACTGGACTAGTCTTGTCTTTGACATTTGGGTAACCTAACGTTTCTGCTGTAAGTGGTTTTTCCAGCACAAGGCCCAGTAGGGTTACCGTACAACAACCCCACCACAGGCACAGTGGGGAACACACTCATGCTTAACACACCCCAAACTGTCAGACTTTAAAGGAAAATCTGTTTTTAGTTTATGAATCATATGAATGTGTTATCTATTCAAAAAATCTATTCAAACAAGCAAACAAAAAACCCTCCATAGAAGGGTTCAAGCAAGAGCAAGCTCTATGTCCTATTAGTTATTATTAAGAAAAGGGCTACTAACGATGATCAGGAAAATTAGGATGTCAGGCTGTGCTATAGAAACAGATTCTAAATCTCAGTGAATTAACATAGCAAAGTTGTGTTTCTCTCTCAAGATCTTATATGGGTTAGGTAACAATATAGATTAAATGTCCATCTGGTAACTCAAGAATTCAGATGACTTCTATATTTTGATGCTGCCATTATAGGGCATTAAAGAGTTCCTGGGGCAAGGGAACAGAGAACAGGGAAGACTCATTATTCTCAAGCAGTTGAGACCGGAAGTGATACACTTTACTATCTTCTCACAGGCCATTGTCTACAGGCAACTAATTCATAGCCCCACTTTAACTGTAATGGAAGCTAGAATAAATATGGAAGCATACAGAACATTTTGGGCACTCTATAATCTATGCTGAACTGGGTTCCTTATAACTGCAAATACCACACTATATTTAATAAAAGGAGTCATCTCCAGTAAATCATTAATGTAATAAGACTGTGGCTTTTCCTCAATCATTTTAATCAAGACGTTTCCCCCAAAATAAAAGTCACAAAATACATTTGGAAGACTGTTGTTTCCACTTAATCTTTATTCATCCATAACACAAAGTTATTATTTCCTAATAGTGATAGAGTTGAACCAAGGTGAATTCCAGACATTGTAATTGAGGTCTAGGAACCTATCCTTATAAAGTCAGTCTAAATACCCTCATTAACTCAATAGTAATAAGACTTAAAAGGATCCCTCCCAGGGCAACAGACATATCATGTGGAGAGAGCCTTGCGATAAAAAAAACTCCCGTTAGGATGTCAGCAAAGAAAGGAGAGTTTTTTGTTGTTGTTTCGGATTGATTTTCTTTTTGTTTGCTTTTTGTATTTACAATTTATTAGAAGTTTTGTAAAAATATTTTAAAGGATGGGATATTTTAATTAGGTGATTCAATTTTGTTTTTTGTCCAATTTCCTTTAAGAAACAGTTATATACTGCAGTGATATACACACATTTAGTCCAAATTAGTTTTTGCCTTCATAAAGAAAAATTAAAACTAAATTACTACTCTCAAAATTTCCTTCATTATTACCCTTTAAAGGATTGGTGCCCAAACATTAAAGAGCTTCAGAATCATTTGACATCCTGGTCAAATACAGATTGCTGAGATCTACCCTAGAGTTTCTGATTCAGTTGGCCTGGGGTGGCATCTGAGAATTTGCAATGGCAGCAAGTTACCAGGTAATGCTGATACTGCTGGTCTGGGGACCACACTTGGAGAACAACTGTTCTAAATTATAAGCTATTATAATTACATGATATCAGCTCATTATTTAAAGATTCCTGTAAATCAGCTGGCTCCTGTACATGGCATGTCTTTTCAAGAAAGGGCCATTTGTAATTTATTCTTTTAATCTCAGCGCCTAACAGACACACTGGAAACATGATAGATATTGAATAAGTTTTTAATGAATAAATAAAGTATCTATTCTATATCCTCATATCATATTTTAAATATATATGGTTAACATTAAAATTTATTTCAGTTATTCAAAACAATAGATGAGAAAGCAAGGTTCCCACTGCGCTATGGTTTGTTCATCATACTAGACTCAGCTAGTCCCCAACTTTATTCTTTTTCATGAACTGAAGGTGAATTATCTGCATCCTCATCAGGATAATCTATCAACTATAAGCTATTAGGATCAACACTTCCATGAGGGAAAGGATGGAAGCAGTACTGGAAAAAGGAAGGAGTTGGTGGCAATGCAATGTCAACATAGGTCTTAGCCAAAACCACAGGGAGCCCTGAAATTTGGGAAGTCCTTCAGAGGTTTACCGTATTGCATAGAGGGGGCTGAGTACTGTATTAAGCAGTCATTAGATTTAAGCTGCCCCTGAGAAGGGAGAGTGCCTTGGGCAAGGCTGATGTCTCTAATTAAGGGCAATTTCCAGAGAGCTCAGAATAAACACTTCTGTATGTGTGTATATATACATATATTTTTCAGCAATATATATTATTCTTATTTAATATCAAAATAATTATTTAATAATAAAATTTTAACATATGTAATTAGTAATTAATGTTCAGATATATAATTATATTTTAAGTTGAGATATATAACTATACTTTAACTTAAAGGAAGGAAAATGCCTTCTATTACTTACAACTGTGTTTACAAGAAGTATTTTTGTTGATTGACTACTTAAATATTGAAAATTAAAAGCTTGATATATTCCTTTTCAGTGACACAATGGACATTAAAACAGTAACACTGCATTTTTTTACAGCTATTAAAGCTCTCATGCACATGGTGAAAATGTGAAACATTCTCACACTCGTCATATTGTCTGCCAAATCAGTGATGGTTTTATTTGCTATCTAGAGTTACTATTGGCTGGGGATGGATCATGGTGTTAAACAGGAAGTGTCCCGTAGACACTGAGAGAATAAACTATTTTGGGTGCCTACGTTAAGTGGTCAATATGATGGCTTCATACCAAAAGTGGACTCAAACTTCTCTAGCTTAGTCACAATAGACAGAAGAACATGAATAATGGATCATCTTGGGAATAAGAGTTATAGAATTAAGAAGCCTCACTATCAAAGAGAAAGCGGGATGTTGAACATTACAACCTGACTACTTAGGAGACAAGAAGGATTAGATGGACTGTACTTCAGTGTGCCTATTAGTGTAATGAGAAGTATCAAAACAAATGTCTCCATACGGAGGTAGGTGTAAATGTATTCCCTATACTAACACTTAACTCATTTACTTATCACTCAGACTCTTTATTCACTTACCAGCATATGGTTATTGGATGTGTGCTACTTATTGAAAATATTGTGGAAAAAATTTTTATACATAGGTGAACAGAGACATCTCTGGATATAAAAACACTAGAGTGTTTTTAAAAATGTTTTCACATGTCTATTTTTGTTGTTGTTTCTAATCGAAAAGAAATAAATCAAACATTAAAAATCTTCCCTGGTTCAAGTTCTCATCTTATACATGGACTATTGTAACATTCTTTTAACTAACATCTGTCTTCCACTTTAATGTAAGTCTTATGTGGACTCTGGAACACACGTTGTATCTTATGATTATCCATGTTCAAAATGTTCAGTAGATCTTCATTGCCGATGTGATGTTAAAATGTTTCATTTCCAAGTACTTTACGCTCTCGTGTCTCCTCATGCTCCCAACCCTTAATCCCACTTAACCTTCAAGTGTGGTCATTGCAATGTCAAACCATGTCATTCTTTTGCTCTCTTATAGCTCTTTTGCTGTTGTTGTTTGTAATAATTTCTCCGCCAAAAATGTTTCCTCTAACTTTTTCCCCTCCAAGTGAATGGTTACTTATGCTTTCTAAACCCATCTCAAATGTTAACTTCTCACTGTGATATTCCCTTACATCCTTAGGCTTATTCAGTCAGGTCCCACCACTCTGTTGCCATGGCATGCTGTACACATCACTCTTATAACACATGTATGTTTGTTTTGCCCAGTATATCATAAGTTCCTCAAGATCTGGACCATGATTTACCGATCTTCGGATCCTTAGGCCTATAGTTATTGCCACCATGTGCACATTATATATGTCTACTGAATCAAGGTCACGTAAAATACTGAAAGTTTGTGATTTAACACATTTTGATTAATTAAGCTCATATATAGCAATTACAATATTCCTGAGAACTAAAATTGTACATTTGTTCTTGTTATTCTTGATTAAAAACTTTGATTGCCTATGTGTCTCTCTGGGAAGGAGCTTATTTCTAAGTAGCAGGCAGTAATAGAAAACTACAGAGGAAGGTAAAATTGAAATAAAGGAAGGGTAGAGCTTGGGGTTCAATAACAATTCAAAAAATATTCGTTGAGCACCAGTTACGTTCAAGGCATTGTGCTAATTTCTAGTAGAACTTAGTCCCTGCCTTTAATGTGCTTATAAGAGATCTGATAGAGAGTGAAATTAGGCATCTCAAATATAAAAAAGTATATTTTAGGGCTTCCCTGGTGGCGCAGTGGTTAAGAATCCACCTGCCAATGCAGGGGACATGGGTTTGAGCCCTGGTCCGGGAAGATCCTACATGCCACGGAGCAACTAAGCCCGTGTGCCACAAGTACTGAGCCTGCACTCTAGAACCCATGAGCCACAACTACTGAGCCGGTGTGCTACAACTACTGAAGCCTGTGCGCCTACACCCTGTGCTCTGTAACAAGAGAAGCCACTGCAGTAAGAAGCCCCAGCACCGCAACGAAGAGTAGCTTCCACTAGCCACAACTAGAGAAAGCCCACACACAGCAACGAAGACCCAACACAGCCAAAAATAAATAAATTTAAAAAAAAGAAAAAGTGTATTTTAAAAGGCCTGATATTAGCAGGCAATGCAAAACAAAAATGATGCAGAAACCATGAAGAAAATAAGCAATCGTTTAAATATTTTATAATATTTACCCTCATTTATGAAATATTTTAAAATATTAAGTGAATGGGTAGTTGTGACAATTTTAATTTTAAATATAATGATCAAATAAGGCTTTGTATATGCATATATCAGGAAGATAGCATAGGTTAAAGTTAAAAAAGGTTAATTTGTATCAACCTCAGGCATCTCAAATAAAAATATGAAATACCTTCAACTGTATATCTAAAAATATGATAGATCATTATTGTATTCAGCATTAATTATTATGTTTTTCAGCAAAACAAAGAAGCAGCAGACAGGCAATTCTAGACATAAGTACATTCCTTTTCTTTTCATTCTTTTTGAAGCGAGAGTTTAATTATGAAGAGATAACTAGAAGTGTTACGAACTGAATTGAAATTAATATTTGATTAAATTTCATAAGACAGCATGGAGCTATAACTGGAATGAACAGTTTGATGAAATTAAAATTACTTAGTAATAGATATTAAGCTAGGTAACTATTAAACTGTTTATTTCTTAGGGTGTAATAGCAGGTGCCAGAGGAATAGTATAAATTTTCCACAAACACAACCCTGGTAGGCTTTCAGAGACTCGGGACTGTGTGGCTGAACAATTCTTGATCATAATTTATATTAGCTGTACCCCTTCAGACATGTGATGATGTTTTATATACCTCTGCAAGTCACTAATGGTACTGAAAACACAAGTAGTTAATGTTCCTGATCTACATTTTTAAAGGCTAAAGGGATTAAAGTTATACTGAAATCAGTTATGTGCTACAGAAAAACAAAAACAAAAGTATAACCTTTATCATTTGCAAGTGTGAAAGAAACAAATACATGGGAAACAACTGGAAGAGACTCATTCTGGGCCAGAGGGAGGAATCCCTAATCAGCAGATCATAACAGACATCCTTAGCAGAAGGTAACCTTGAGCAGGAGAAAAGAGGCTGGGCTGGGGATTCAATGGTAATTCACACTGTTAGGTTCAAAACACTGTGCCAGTTGCTACAAGAGTGCGGTCCCTTCTTCAGTGTGCTTGTGAGAGAGTAGATAGCTAGAAGTAGGCTGCTAAGTGTAACAGAGAACATGGTGAATGCTCTAACAAAATTACAATCTATAATTTACTTTAAGACATATCTCACTCTATGAGCAAAGGGAAGAGATGAGCAAAACCTCTAAGGAGGGAGGTACCTTTGAGATAGTCCTGGCAGCACTGGTTCAGACATCAGTAGTGATGAACAGGATAAAGGCCAGGAACAAGTCTTTCGGCTAGAACAAGTACTTTGGTTGATGAGTGTGGAAGTAGCCCTGAGAACTTATTCTGGACAGCTAAGTTTTGATCGTCACTCCACCAACTATCTATTGAATTATGGGTGAGTCACTTAGCCCTTCCAGACCTAGTTTTCTCAGTGATGCATACAAGAAATTGACCTGGATAATCATCAAGATCATGCCTGTTCTAAAATGCTCTGATCTAAGAACACATTGGTTGGTTCCTGTTTTGAATGGCTTAGAATGCTAAGTTAATAAATTTCTTTTTAATTTGAAGGCAACTGAAATTTGCCAAAAGTTTTCTGAGCAAGGTAGTAGTATGATTAAGAATATATATTTGGCTTCTTTTTATGGCTGAGTAATATTCCATTGTATATATGTGTCACATCTTCTTTATCCATTCATCCGATGATGGACACTTAGGTTGTTTCCATCTCCGGGCTATTGTAAATAGAGCTACAATGAACATTTTGGTACATGACTCTTTTTGAATTATGGTTTTCTCAGGGTATATGCCCAGTAGTGGGATTGCTGGGTCATATGGTAGTTCTATTTGTAGTTTTTTAAGGAACCTTCATACTGTTCTCCATAGCGGCTGTACCAATTCACATTCCCACCAGCAGTGCAGGAGTGTTCCCTTTTCTCCACACCCTCTCCAGCATTTATTGTTTCTAGATTTTTTGATGATGGCCATTCTGACTGGTGTGAGATGATATCTCATTGTAGTTTTGATTTGCATTTCTCTAATGATTAATGATGTTGAGCATTCTTTCATGTGTTTGTTGGCAGTCTGTATATCTTCTTTGGAGAAATGTCTATTTAGGTCTTCTGCCCATTTTTGGATTGGGTTTTTGTTTTTTTGTTATTGAGCTGCATGAGCTGCTTATAAATTTTGGAGATTAATCCTTTGTCAGCTGACTCATTTGCAAATATTTTCTCCCATTCTGAGGGCTGTCTTTTGGTCTTGTTTATGGTTTCCTTTGCTGTGCAAAAGCTTTGAAGTTTCATTAGGTCCCATTTGTTTATTTTTGTTTTTATTTCCATTTCTCTAGGAGGTGGGTCAAAAAGGATCTTGCTGTGATTTATGTCATAGAGTGTTCTGCCTATGTTTTCCTCTAAGAGTTTGATAGTTTCTGGCCTTACATTTAGGTCTTTAATCCATTTTGAGCTATTTGTAATGAGGTGGATGGACCTAGAGTCTGTCATACAGAGTGAAGTAAGTCAGAAAGAGAAAGACAAATACCGTATGCTAACACATATATATGGAATTTAAGGGAAAAAATATGTCAGAAGAACCTAGGGGTAAGACAGGAATAAAGACACAGACCTACTAGAGAATGGACTTGAGGATACGGGGAGGGGGAAGGGTAAGCTGTGACAAAGCGAGAGAGTGGCATGGACATATATACACTACCAAACGTAAAATAGATAGCTAGTGGGAAGCAGCGCATAGCACAGGGAGATCAGCTCGGTGCTTTGTGACCACCTAGAGGGGTGGGATAGGGAGGGTGGGAGGGAGGGAGGTAGACACAAGAGGCTAGAGATATGGGAACATATGTATATGTATAATTGATTCACTTTGTTATAAAGCAGAAACTAACACACCATTGTAAAGCAATTATACTCCAATAAAGATGTAAAAAAAAAAAACAAAAAACTGAATCACTGTGCTATACATCTGAAACTAACACATTGTAAATCACCTATACCTCAATAAAAAAATTAATTAAATTAAAAAAAGAATATACATTTGGACTGTTAATCTAATGAAGACACATAGGATTAATTCTTGTGGGAGGATCACTTAGAATCTCTGATGTTCGTAGGTAAGAGGTAATGAGGAGCTAGCAGAGGAAATATATTATAGAAGCTGAATCCATAAGACCTGTCCTCACTATTAATCAATGCCAATAGGAGAGAAAAAAATCAAAACCAAAACCAAAACAAGCAAACAAAAAACATAGCTTCCAGCCTTGGTATCTAAGAGCATTTTTACCAGACCAAGTTAGGAAAATTTTATGTGTAAGGATCAATGCAAGACTTTGGAATGAAGCTGTTCAACTGACAGCTGGAAATGAAGGTTTAGATCTTTTGCTCTCAAGATATGGACTAAAAGAGGGCTTGCAGACTCAAATGCTTACAGGGACTACTGAAGTAACAGGCTATGTTCAAAACAATAAAGCCATGGGGAGTGCAGCACCATGAAAGAATGTGTCTTTCTGAAGGAGGTAGCTGCTGCTCAGCTTCAACAGATTGGTGCCCTTGCAATTGTAGACCCTGCTTTTCTAACATAAGCCAGAAATTTACATGGCTTTCCTTTTTAAATTATTGATAAGGAAACTACTCAGTAAAATTAAGTAACTGTGGGGAATAAACAAAACATGACTCTAAGCCACATTGGTATACAGACTGCTGGATATAAGTTTGGGACTACTATATTAACCTTTTCAGAATTAGCAGAAAGATAACAGTGATGAAAATTGTGGGAAAGGGTACACATTTTCAAAAGAACAACTCTAAGGAGAGAAGTCTAAGAAGAAATCCTCAAATAATTTTTATACTTAAAAAGTCAAGTAAAAGAAAATAGTGGTCCCTATATACAATGAGGTTGCCAGATATGAGAAAAATATGAGGATATACTCAAAGAGAATGGAAGGTAAAGAAACAAGGATAGACACAGTTTCCACCAACAGGAGGAATTTAAAGAATACACAATAGAAGAGACACTAGTAGCCTAAGAAGATAGGATGAAAGTGGAAAGGCATAAATTACCTGCATTTTTCTTTACATAATCTCTATATTTTTTCATTTTATGTTTTCGGAAATCTGCTTCATAGCTCAACATACTTATTGGATTGAATAGTATGCTCAATATATCCACTTTTTCATACAAACACCTGGAGATGTTTTTTGTGGTAACTGGCAACTGTGAAGTTACCATCCATTACAAGAAGACAATATGGGAAAAAAGACTTGGAAGATTTAACTGTTCATTTGTATTATCAGGTAGACAAGTCCACAATCGTGGTTGTATTAAAACATGTATAAGAGAAAGTGGAAAATGAGTTTGATTTAATGTTTAGAAGATATTTTAAAGTGTTCCTACAACCATGCTTTCTTCATTGACTCTGAGAATTCATTAGAAGAGCAAGTAGCTGTATCTTGCTGGACACTTCTCAGTCTCTGCTGGTAAGAAATCATGAGTCTCAATTGTTGAGAAGCTTTATGTTTTCCTTGAAAAGAAACAGTTCCTTGAACAGATGGTTGACTGCAAGATTTTGCCACATTTCTCAAATATTCTTTGTAAACCACCAGCAGCCACATTTAATTTTGTCTATGAGGAAGGAGCAGTGAGTGGATGATGAATCAGGCATCATCAACTGTAATTTAAGAAAAATCAAATGCAACAATGTCTTGAATAGCAATAACAAGATATTAGAAAAGCTTCTTTTGAAAAGATTTTCCAAATGTGCAAAGGACTGTCAAGGAAGTATGAGAATATGACAATGAAGAATATTAAGGTGGGTGACAAAAATTGATATATATATGTGAGTGTGTGGGGGAGGGGTAATTTGTATTTGGAACACACTAGGCACTCAATAATTACTTGCTGTTGCATAACTTTTCTACTCTTGCTGGTCACAGAAATTCAGATCCTGAATTTCTTCTGAGAGTCATCTATAGATCCCAAGACACCTTACCAGCAACTTTTTTTTTCTTCCCTGTTTTTCCCACCTTTCTGGTAGACTCTAGAACCATGCTGTTTTCCTTTTCTGGTCTATTATTAATTCATTTTTTATAACTATGTTTTTTTCTCCTTGGCTTATAAAAGAGCTCAATTTTCCTTCATGATTTAATAAGCTTTTTCTTCTAGTTATCTGCTGCTAATTATTAAACAATATCACTCCCAAATTAGTGGTCTAAACAACAATCATATCATTTTGCTCTGGACTTCATGAGTCAGGAATTCAGACAGGGCATAGCAAGCAGACTTGTCTCTGCTCAAGTCTGTCTGGGACCTCAGCAAGGAAGTCCTGATACCTGAGGGTAACTGGAAACTCTGGAGGCTGGAATCGTTTGGGAGGCATTTTTGCTCACCTTACTGATACCCGTCATAACTCAAAGCCAGGGCTCAGCTGAAACTTTTGACTGGAATGCCTACTCTTGTCACCTCCACATGGACTAGGGTTTCTCATAACATAGTGGATGGGACCTGAGAGCGAGTGTCTAGAGAATGACAGTTCAAGAGATGCAGAAAAAGGCTGCATGACTTTTTAGGACCTAGCCTTAGGAGTCACAGGCTACAACTTCTACTGTCTTCCATTGGTTGTAGAAGTCACAACCTAGATTCAAAGGCAGAGACACATATTGCATCTCCTAATGGGTGGATGTATCAAACTTTTTGTGATCTTTTTTTCTAACTTACCATTTTAAATTACCAAATTTTCTAGAGAAGTCATGAAAAATGTCATGGGAGGGTTTGTGAGTCAATAATGTTAGTAAAACAGCATTTGAAGAGGAGAAAACGAGGTATGTAAGAGATGTACGTGAGCATTCCATGTTTGTGAATCTGCAAGTCAATTACTGTTGGATCATATTGTACAAAACATGTGCAAGCAGTGGATTTTAAAGGGCCATTTTTGCCATGTTAAGAAGCTGCTACAATATATATTAAGTAATAGCAATCACTGAAGAACATTAAGCATGGGAAAAACCTCCTCACTACATGTTAGCCCTATTTCTCTTGCAGGACTCTGAAGAAGGAATTTATTATGGGATGAGAATACAGATAAAGTGACTAGCTAGAAAGATACTGCAGCAGTTCAGAGGAACATGAAGACAGCCTGACCTTCTTTTAGAAAGGGGAGAATCAGAACAAGAGAAATTGAGGAAGTTGAATTAAGGCAGTTTAAAAATTGATTAATCGTTCAGATAAAGTTGGTCAAAGTGAAGGAACACTTTTCAGATCACTATCCGTGGGTGGTTGGTCAATGATTATTATGCTATTTAGCCAAAGTACTGATGATGGACAATTATTTTCATAATATATTAGCTTTAAAACATTTCTGAACTCATTATAGACATATCAGTCTCTTTCTGATAAGTCAGTAATATTGATCTACTCAACCACATGAGGCTTTCTTTATTTAACTGATTATGTAGACACTGATGGCCATGCAGAGATTAGTTAATAATGACGAAGAGAAGTGGTGGCTATAAAAGTACTTAAAATGATCCATAGGTAGTTTTTATATCCATCAATGCCAGCAAATGTCCAGTATCATTCAGGTCTTGAACTTAAACCTACTGAAAAGGTAATAAATAAAATAGTCTAACCCATGGTATCTATTAAGTTTCATTAGCTAGTTTGTCAGGCTGGTCTGTGTGCAGGCATATTGAGAGGTTAGAAAATCATTTTTTGTTTCTGCATTTTTTTAGAAACCTGTTCTTGAATACGGCTGGAATAAGTACAACTTTAAAAATGCAAAGGTTGAGGACTTGGATAGGAAAGGAGGGTAACGTTTAGAATGATAAAGTGAAACTGAAACATAAGGTTTACTTTAATGTCAAAGAATTGTGACAAATAGGAAGTCTATGTGTTGTTTTCACATATATTAATTAATTTTTACAGTAACAATGCTGAATTAAAGCATCCTTATATATAAACCAGTGCTTACTGCTCCTGTGCCTATCAGTAATTTTTCCTTATAGGTGAAAGTAAAAGAACCTTTAATTCTTAAGGTAATACCTTGAAAAGGGGGCTTATCATGGAATGTTCAGGTAGTATTTTCATCACGTTGCTTCTAGCCAAGTGCAGCATGAGCTGTTGCTGCATACGTGAATGAACTGTATTGGCAGCAGGACCTCTAGCTGTTTGATGGTTTTATACAAAGCATGAAACTATTAAAAACATTTACTTAAAGTAACATTTTTTACTCTACTATTAGGTATGTCTACAAAGTCAGATTATGCCTAGAAGTGGGAAGCAATATCTGTTTTCTTAATAGTACAAGTGTTTTATATTCATTGTTTTAACTTCTAGATTTTACTATTATTCAGTTATGGTGAGGCCGACAGATATGGAGACTGAAAAGATGGTTTTTTGCTCACAGTTTCCAAGAGGGGGAGGCATGCCACATGATGCAGGGGACATCTGGGGAAGCAAAAAGTTTAGTAAGGAGGCAGAGGGAGCAGGGGGTAGGAAGAAAGCATGGGCAAAGCTTTCTCTGTGGTTTCCCTGAGAAGGAATGGACAAAGCAGGGTAAGCAGGTTTAGGATTGGCTAGTTTGGATAATTTCAGTGGGTTCCAGGTTGCAGCAGCTCTCTAGCCGTCTGGTACCTGGCCATGGGTGATTAGAGGCAGGGAATAATGGCCCAGACTGTAAGAGCCCTGTGAGAGGCTGATACGAGAGGTGGATTGAATATGGGTTCTGGGTTGGTTGGTTTGTATATGAAAGGCGTACTTACAGGCAAGTCCTTTCCTGTCTCTAGGAACTGACTAACCCTGGGAGAAGCAGTCTCTCTAGAGTCAGCAAGGCCCCAGATGTCAAAGTTTCAGAAATACCAAAAATAAAAAGCCATGATTAATATACTCAGCAATGACAGAGCCTCCATCTTTATTCACCCCAAAAAGAAAAAAACAAGAAAATTAAATCTGTTCTTACTAAAAACAAGCCTCAAATCATTGACAGCCTGAGACTTCTGGTCTGGTGCTATTCTTGTTGCTAAAGCTGAGAGAAACTAGACACTAGAAAATTCATAATTGTCTTTTGCTTGTGTTTTCCAAAGACTTTAAAACATGTCATGAATTCAAAAAACGATATTTAAGGTAAAGGAGTATTTCTTTTCCTGATTATCTAGTGGGCTAATAATATAAGCTAGTATTAAAATCATCTGGGAGAAAGGGAATTTAGAAGGAAATTCAGTTTGCCCATTTTGCCTTCAAACAAAGTAACATATAATCTATAAAAAGAGGAAAATCCATTTCACTCTGAAGCATTATTATATTTTTATTGGGAAGACTATGTGAGGTTGTTTTTTTCTATCTTTGATGGTGTGTGTCCAAAAATACAGAAGGGCCATCTATTGGTCGACAAGTTCAGGGTAAAACAGGCCATCTATAGGCTTAATGTTTGCAACCCCCCACAAATCCATATGTTGAAATCTAACCTCCATTGTGATGTTGCTTGGAGGTGTTGCTTTTGGAAAGTGATTGGGTCATAAGGGCAGAGTCCTCAGCAAGATCCTTCATCCCTTCTACCAGGTGAGGTTACAGCAAAAGGAAGGAAGTATGGTTAGGAAGGAGCTTTCATGAGACACTGAATCTGCCAGTGACTTGATCTTGGACTTCTCAGCCTACAGAACTGTGAGAAATAAATGTTTATTGTTTCTAAATCACCCAATCTATGGTATTTCTTTTAGAACCCGAAAAGAATAAGACAAGGCCCTATATTCAATGTTCAGATTGGAGTTTATAGGATCGTTCTATGTATTTTGATAATGCCTTTGGGTTTTGTAATACAATTATCTTTAAAAATCTTCAAGATTAATTTTATTTGTATCTAACTAACAATTTTCTCATTTTTTGTATTCCTGCCAAGAATGCAGTACTTCATTTCTTTTATTTTTTAAGCTCTATTATGGTATTTTTAATACCCAAAATACACAAAACTGTATACAATGTGATGAGTTTGTATATATGAATATACCTATGATACCAAAACCACAATCCATCACTTTCAGAAGTTTCCTTGTGTCCCTTCATTATTTTTTTTTTTCTGGTAAGAAAAATTAACATGAAATTTTCCCTCTTAACACATTTTGAAATGCACAATACTGTGTTGTTAATTATAAGCACTGTGTTCTACAATAGGCCATCTCCTGTAACTCCTGTCTGAACTACATTTCACATCAAGAACATGGCTTTCGTCTTTAGATGAATCAAAATATCTATAAGCATCCGGCCACTCAACAAGTGTCTGCTGAATTTCAAATTATATTATTTTGTAGGCTTAGCTATTACAGGCATAAAATGATCAATGCTCATTACAAGATCTACAATTATCCCTGTAAACATAGAAGACCACTTTTAAATGTACATTTCAATTTGGTTGTCCCTGAGATAAGATTAGTAAGATATCGTCATAGGGTTTTCAGGTCACAAACATACATCTTAACAGTGCACATTACAGCCTAATCCTGGAGCCAATTAATAAATTGGTTGAAATAGCAGTTTGATTAAAATCTCAGATGTGCTAATTCACTTTCTTAGTGCCCTTCAATTAAGGCTTTAATAGAGCCTGCAATTACCTGAAAAGTTTTTTCTTTGTCTTAAATATTTGCGCTTCTTTCCTTAACTTTCAAAGCTCCTTCAACTCACCAAAGCACAAGAACAATCACTCTAAGAAATTAAGTTAAAGCATAAAGAAAAAACAGCTTTTCCTTTAATTGGGTGAACAAGTACTGTATGCCTTTAAAATGTCTGTGGAAATTTAAGTTGCAAATGGGTATATTACTATAAGTTATGATATGTTTTTTGTTGTTTTTGCTATTGTTGTTGTAAAAAACATTAGTTTTGGTGAATGAAGCACTACTCTGTGGACTTTTTCCACGTAAACTATCTTGACCTTAATTGAATTTTAATATAGAATACTTAACACTCAAATTTATGTCTTCTGTGTTAAATTTTGATTTTATTAAAAAATACAACTTTATCTCACCTCGCTTATAACTACTATATTTTGAGCTTTTTTTTCCTGTATCAGGCACTGTTCAAAGTGCTTTACATAAACTTTGTCATTTATTACTCCAATAACTGAACTCAGTAGATGCAGTTGTTATCCACATTTTGAAGATAAGTGAATTAAGAATTACTGCTTTGGGGTAACTGGTCAAAGTTACATGCATGTAAACGGCAGAATTGCAACTGAGCCAGGTGTGTTTGAC
Source organism: Monodon monoceros (assembly GCF_005190385.1). Taxonomy (NCBI): domain Eukaryota; kingdom Metazoa; phylum Chordata; class Mammalia; order Artiodactyla; family Monodontidae; genus Monodon; species Monodon monoceros. The sequence goes on along the minus strand of NW_021703772.1, from coordinate 87,230,412 downwards.
TCTGAAATTTGTGGTCTTAACTGTACTAAGCTTATCTCAGTTGTTTGAATTTATTGGCTTATTATTAACTATACCAACATTTGTGTAAAGTAAAAGGGCTCATGTTTAAAATCTCTGGTGTGTGATATGACTGTTTCTAACAAACTTCCAAATACAAAGACGAATTCGTATGATTTGTAATGATTACTTATTTTAAATGGAAATATAGATAATATCTTGATATTGTTTTGTGGTGAATCATGCCTCCACTTTGAAAAACTTCACTTTGAAAAAAACCCCAAATCTCTCTTCAGAAACAAACAAATGAGCAAGTACACCACAGACCTCAGTCTCAGGCTTTTTTTCTATAACTAAATATCTACGCATTGAAAACATTGCAGCAAAAAACCCACCCTGGATTTGACTGCCATCCAAAAACAAATCCCCTCCCACCTACCTTCAAAAGTGTTCTTTCAGAGAAGGATTGAGTCTGTTGCTAGTAAACATGTCTAAGATTGATTCAGAAAACCTGAAGAATGCTGTAAAAATATATGCTATGACACATACTGAAAAGTACCAAAGAAATGTAAAAAATGTAGTTCCCAGCTTAGTTTAGAAGTTGTGTAAACTACCAAAGATTCCAAGTTTGGGGAGTCACCACTTGAGAGACATTCTAGCATATTCATTGATTCAGAATAGAAAATGTGTATCTCATATAATATACAGACACTAGAATTATAATTGATAACTGATTGAAAATTTTTAAAAATATGCTTGTGTATTTTGAAGTCACTTACATAATGTAGAAAATTAGGTTTAAAAATGCACTAATAGTTACTCTTGCATATACTCTTGAAGTAAACTCACTGCAACACTATTACTATAGGAAATAAAAAGAAGATGAAGAACAACTTAAAAATCACTTTGTATAGGAAAATATATTTAAAACTCACTTGTACCACAAATTTTTTCACATATGTTAATATTTTTTGAAATCGCAAAATTATATATCCCATAAAAATTGGAGGCCAATTCAAATCCCAACAGCATTTGAGGATCACGGGTTGGTGAAAAGAAGTTTGAAAAATGATACCAATGCTCAATATGGAGAATAAATATTGACAATAACAAGAATCTTTCCAACAAATACTTAATAAGAAGTGGCTTGTCTGTCTAGGTATTCAACTCATACAATAATTTAAGCAATATGGAAATGTTACAAAGATTGAAAAATAAAACAATGGAACAAAATATATATTTCAGAAAAGATCTAGTTTATATAAAAATTAAAATTTTTATAAATATCTGCAAAAAAAGAAATTACCTGCCTCTTAGCTTAAGTTACTTAGACCATATTTAAATAACCAGGAAAATAAATAAAATGATAATTCCTAATTTGATCTCTTAATACACAGAGAGTAGATATTTGGATTACTATATTAAAAATATTTATAAGTGAAGCAATTAATTTTAAAAATGTTTATTTTAGATTTATATGGTGATACCTGACCCTAACCAACAAAAATACCTATCATTTAAACATTTTCAAATGCTTTTCTAAAGAAGAAATAAAGTTTTCCAGAAAACCTTTTCTATGATGATTAAACTAGCTTATAAAATATTAGTAAAATCCTGGTGCTAGGGCCTCAGAGAATATACATTATCTGATAATTTTCCTATCTCTGTCCTCTCTCTCTATTTGCACACTTGTTCTCTTTCCTTTTGTCCTACTATTTCCCATTTTGATTGTGCAATTCATTGCGTTATATCATTTTACTTCTTTATAATTTCAGGGTCTTTAAGAACAAATAGATGCTCTCTTCTCTTGAAGTGCTTTCCATGCAGCTGATCCATCAGCATATTTATATTAAATAATGGGAAAGTAATAAAAAGATGACATCATATATTTGAAACCACATTTTCATGCTGAGGGGTGTAGAGTCAGTGTGATTAGGGAGGTGAATATTTAGGTAAGAAAGAATTCTTAGAAAATGTAAAATTTGGGGGAATTTGTAGACCATCTCTGTGGAGGCTTTAAAAGAATTTATAAATGCCCGTCATCTACCATGGGCATTTGTTAGAATGTACTGACTTTTTCACAGTAGGCAATGTGTTAACTAATATATTTTGATATACTTTTATAATCCTCAGCTCATTTGATGTAAAAATTAGGCATTTCTACATATCCTCTTATAATTAGGATATCTTGAATCTCCATAAATAGAATTATGTGTAAAAAACTTATAAAGAAATGCGTAATTTGGTAACACTGAATCTAGTAGTTGGAACTAAATTTCATTGATAGCAATTTTAAAGTAAGAACAGGTGATAAATTCAGAGACCCTCCTCTTCCTGATAAGTTTTATGAGTTTATAAATGCCAAATATCAAAAATGATATTTTACCAGGAATAGGGGCAGCACAAATACTAGTTGACTGAGCCAAGGAAACACATTCTTAGATAAAAACTTTTATTGTGCTTTGTAAAGTCAGATCTGTGCAAAAGAAGAAACAGCCTGGATTATTGAAAATTATGAAAACTAGAATATTTGGTAGGTGGATAGGGAAGATTACAAGTTACAAAAACTTTAAAGAAGGAAGTTCAGAAACTTTGGGTACACTTTAAGAAAAAGAGCAATCATGAGCAACATGGAATGAGCACCTCGAATTGGCAGAAACAAAAAAACCCAAACTAGTGAGAAAAAAGATGATAAGGAACAAAGAGATGTTATTACCTTGTCAAGGTGCTGACTGAAGAGAGAAACTGTATATGTTTTGATTAATGTAATTAGGTTCCCCATCCCCCATAACAAAATCATTGGGCACATCACCTTTAGAAAAGTTAAACTCCTGATGCTGCTCATTCTTCTGTAAAATAGAGATATATCTAGAACCCAATATCCCATGTTTAGCTACCAGACATGCTAGAAGAATCTGGCTTCCACATGATCACAATTAAAATGAAAGACTATATACCAATTATTCTTCAGTGTGAATGCCAATTTCCCTATTTAGAAGGGAAACAGTACAAAAGTTTTCATATCTTCCCTAACTTCTCCTTCTATTGAGAACAGCAGTAGCAACTGCAATTAACATGTCTAGCCTGCCTTGATTCAGCCCTCACCATCCCTCATCTGGACTGTTGTAAGAGCTTGCGAACAAGATTCTCTGCCTTCTTGTGATCTAGACAGTACTCTTCTGCTGTGTAGCCCTTCTGAAACAGAAATCTGAATAAAATCATTCACTGCACAAAGTAAAACTCCTGAGCACAACATCCAAAGCCTTTCACAATCTGTTCATTTAGCTCCTAGTACATTTGCACAATCTTGTTTTCATCTCCTCCATTTGCTTTGTGTTCTAGAAAAGCCAAAGTTCTTATCCGTTGCCAGGTGTCATGCCATTTCCACCACACTGAAAGGGCAATTACTGCTCATCCCAGCTCCTGGCAGGACTTCCCATTCTCCAATTGTCCATCTGGGGAACACCAGCTTCTTGTGGTCAAGGACTTAGTTTAAATGTTAAAGACTCTCCTCTGCAGAGTCTTTGCTCACCTGTCCTAGCAAACTTTGGTGCATCCTCCTTAGGTTACCCCCATCTCAAATTTTATACTAGCAAGTATCAGTTCCTATAATTAGTTACATGACTGATTTAAATTAAATGTTAGTACCTGGAGGACAGAATAGTTCTTTTTACTGTATTTTATATGAATAGAGCCTAGCATATGGTAGGTTTATAAGAACTTTGTTGACTAGGTAAATAAATGAATAAGACAACATTTATGAAAATTCTGGTGACATCTTTTTCACATATTATGAAGCTGATTCAGACTTCAGAAAATTTTATAACTTTAATTCTTTATGTAAATTTCAGCAACAGAACTTTTTTATTCTGAAACAAAACTAAACAACTCTACTGCCCTGCAAATTATTTTAGCTATAGTTATAATTCTGTCTAGAATTAAATGATCACAGTTGTTTACCCATCAAGAAATAGTTGAGAACCAGCCTTAAAAACTTTTCCAGTTAGCTAAAATTTGTTCACAAATTAAAGTTTCTACCCTTCACAGGTAGAGAACAGTTCTTCAGTACTTAGTTCTCACTTAGAATCCATTTGCTCTAAACACATACTTCTATCCATCTGTCCAGTGATCATTAAGCTGCTGATATTTAAATTTAGTGAGGGATAGCAATGTTAAAATTAATACTAACTTTGCTGTCTAGGAAATGATGGCTTAGACTATTAGGTATCTTTTCCATTTCATAATTAAACAGAAACAATAGTGGCTCTACCTTTCATCTCCTCTCCTCACAACAGGCCCTATAATCCTTCAAACGTACCCTTGTATAAAAAGATACTGAAGACCCACATTGTCATGACCTTTCCACTTTTCAAGTCCTCAAATTTTAAAAGCCCCTTCTTAAAACGAAGCAGCTATAAACCAATGCAAAGCACTGATACTTTGACTTCTCCACTTGAAAATACAATTTTTTTTTTTTTTTTACTATTTATAAAATGTGCTTCAGACAGCCCTAAGATTTACTTCATTCTTAATCCTTATCCCTCTCCTGGAGTGAGACTCAGAAAGGGTAGATTCTGCCTAAGATGTCTGTTGCAAATATTACCTGCTATTTTTTGTAATAATTCAATAGGAATTTTTCCCTTTTTTTATTGCCTGTATTTTTTTCTATTTTTAACACTAGCTAGAAAACTCTTACGATAATCAAGTTTTAGTGCTTATATTGTGTACCCCTTTACATATTATCTGACTGATACAGGAAGAAAAGGAATTATCTCCTCCTCTCCTAGGTTACATTATGCTTCTATTAATTCATCCTAAGACTGAAATAGCCTTTTACTGGCAACCATAATTCTTATTGGTTCATACTTAATTTTCAGTAAAATAAGACACAGTTTTTAAAATGAATAATAATTGTTTTGAAATATAAAGACTTTGGTTAATCAAGGAAAGCATGCATTCTCTTCAGTATGCTCTGAAAGTATAACAAAGTAAGTGTTTCCTTTTCAAAATGCATTTCTTCAGCCACTGATTTATTCATTAGCCACTTTGGAGGCATCTATTCCATGTGTCTTGCAGAAGAATTTCTTTACAAAGTGGTTAGACAGCTAAGTCAGATAACTGAATAAAAACATTTACTTATTCAAGGGAGAGCTTTTATTTTGTTGTGTATTTTCTAGATCATTCTCTATAAGCAAATAGAATTCTAGGTAATATTTAGTATTCTGAATAAGAATAGAGTTGCTTGTGTTTAACATGGTACACTCCATGTAAATTATTTCTCACAGTCTTTACATTATAGAGTCTTTACATTATAGAGAAAGCTAATAAAGAAGTTATGGTTAAGAGGAGAGGCAAAAGAGCAGTTCAGGGATGATAAGCTATTGAAAAAGGAATCCAGTAGCATTAGAGATACACATTAAAGATAATCTTACCAGACAAGAAGGCAAGGATTGCTTTCCTTTCTTTCTTCCTTCCCTCCTTCCTTCTTTAGAAGATAACAAACCTTCTGTTCAACTGTAAAAACATTAAAATCCACAAATAAGGCTGTTTAAGTCTTCCTTTCTGATTCCCACCTTCCACCTTTCTCTCATTCTAATATTTATTAACCTGACCTAGTCTATCTGTTCCATCACTATTTATTCACCACAAACTTAACCTGGTTCTGCAGCAATGGCAAAAGTATGGCCATATATCTATGAGCAGGAAGTATTGTAGATTAAATAAAAAGATTTTGAGATAGGTCTGAATTATCTGATTTATTAGCTCTACAATTTTAGACATGTGGCTTTACCACACACACACACACACACACACACACACACACACACGCACACAATATATATATATATATACACATTTCTTAATCTATAAAATTGAGGGATAACACCAACTCATCAAGTTATTGTGAAGTTTAAATAAGTGCTTAATATATAGTAACCATTTTAATTATTACTATTATTATCATTCTTAATATCCAGTGTAGGGAGGGCATTTATTTTGTTGTCTCCTTGGCTTTTTATGATGCCTATCTCGTCAATAAGCTTCACTATGTGCACATCTATTGATGTGTTGTCTCCCTTGCTCCCATACTTCTCAGGCTAGCATGGCTCTTCTCAGATCTGCCATTCCTGTCATTTTCATCACAACTTTTCTCCGGGAGGTGCCATGTTCTTACGTGTCCATGGCCACATGGTCACACTTAGTTTAACAATAGTAATCTGAATTATGTTTAGCAACTCATCTTAAACCATTGCAAATTACTTCGAATCTTTCAGCTTTTTTCTTTTTTGGTTTGAGTTTATGAATCTAGAAGAGTACCATACCTAGTGTGTCCAATAAGCATTTTATATTTGTTAAATATTTGTTAAATAAATGATTGAACATATTGTTAAGTATAGCTGAAAAGAATAAGAAATAAGTCTTAGGATCAGGCAATTGGCTGTGCCTTGTTACTTTTTATTCTTCTATACATTCTGCGAATTTGTAGTAGACTTCTTTAGCTAAAACAATTTTCTCCTTTATCACAGAAATGAGTGAATCACATATTACACTAAAATACAATACTTAGAATTTTACTTGTACTATATAAACTACATGGTAAACAGTAAAGAGCTCAGCTTTTTTCAAATTATAAATATTTGACTTACTTTCATATTAGGCAAGAATGATATGAATTGTATGGACAAGAGATTGAAGACACAAGGAAATACTGGGATAAAGATGAATTTCTAAATTTTTGTCTTGCAGTCTGTTTTACTCAAAATGTTGCCTTTTGTGTACTTCATTTACAAAAATAAGAAAGGGACCGAGGTCCATGAGGAATCTGAATGAGGTTGAGGTTTGACAGTCTTTTGATTATGACTTATTGGTGACTTTATTGTACGCAATTTGATCACTGTTTTCCAGTTCCCACAATCTGCATGGCCAGCTGTCCAAGGAATGCTGCTGAAGTAGACTGTCTCTGTTCTCTCTCCCACCTGCTGTTTTTATTTTTACTCGCTAATTATGAAATTAGGTCTAGGAAAATGAAAAAAAATTAATATGCTACAGCTACAGTTTTTCATCATTATATGAGTGGTTGGTCATACAGTATAAGAGCACTGGGCAAGATTTCATATGACCATGGTTCTTATTCCTGTTTTATTACCAGTTAGCTGAGTAGCACTGGTCAAGTAACATGTAATTCCCCTACTCTGTAATTACATTACTTAAAAGGGCTAACTTGGTGCAGATTATGGATAAAGCAAAATATTAATACCAGATTTTAAGAAATTACTCTCATACAGGTCTTATGTTACAAAACATGTTTTTTAAAAAACAATCTGCCTAAATTTGGTACAGGCATAAAGACAGACATATAAGCCAATGGAACAGAATAGAGAGCCTAGAAATAAATCCACACATATACAGTCAACTGATCATTGACAAGGGAGCCAAGAATATACAATGGGATAAAGACTGTCTATTCAACAAATGGTCTTGAGAAAACTGGATATGAAAATGCAAAATAATGAAATTGGACCCATATTATACATGATACAAAAAAATAAATAAATCAACTCAAAATGAATAAAAAAGGAAACATAAGAACTGAAATTGTAAAACTCCTAGAAGAAAACTAGGGAAAATCTTCATAACGTGGTTCTTGGTAGTGATTTCTTGGATATGACATCAAAAGTACAAGGAACAAAAGCAAAAATAAACAAGTGAAACTACATCAAACTAAAAAACTCTGCACAGCAAAAGAAACAGTCCACAGTATGAAAATGCAACATAGAGAGAGGGAGAAAATATCTGCAACCCATATATCTAATAAAGTTTTAATATCCAAAATATATAAAGTAATCCTAAACTCAGTAGCAAAAAACAAAAACAAAACAAAACAAAACAAAAAAACCCCAAAACCAACTAGAAGAAAAAGTAAAAACAACAAATAACCATTAAAAATGAGCAAAGGGCTTGAATAGATATTTCTTCAAAGAAGACATACAAATGGCCAACAAGTATATGAAAAGATGCTCAACATCATTAATCATCAAGGAAATGCAAATTAAAATCACTGTGAGATATCAACTCACATCTGTTAGGATAACTATTCTCAAAAACAATTAAAACAAAACAAAAAAAGTGTTGGTTAGGATAGAGAAAAATTGGAACCCTTGTACACTGCTGGTGGAAATGTAAAATTTTGCAGCAGCTTCTGTAGAAAATAATGTGAAGGTTCCTCAAAAAATTAAAAATAGAACTATCAGATGATCCAGCAATCCCTCTTCTGAGGATATATCCAAAGAAAATGAAAACAGTATCGAAGAGCTATCTGCATCCTCAAGTTCATTGCAGCATTCTTCACAATAGCCAAGATGTGGAAAAAATCTAAATGTCCATCAACAGATGAATAGATAAAGAAAATGTCGTACATATATATGATTGAGTATTATTTAGTCTTAAAAAAGAAGGAAATACTGACATACCTGACACCATGAATGAACCTTGAGGACATCATGCTAAGTCATACAAGCCAGTCACAGAAGAACAAATACTGTATGGTTCTACTTGTATGAGGTATGTTAAATAATCAAACTCATAGAAACAGAGAGTAGAATGGTGGTTGCCAGGGTCTGGAGGGGAGCGGAATGGGAAGATGCTATTCAATGGGTATAAAATTTGCAATATGCAAGATGAATAAGTTCTAGAAATTTGCTGTATAACACTATGCCTATAGTTAACAATACTGTACTGTACACTTAAAAAGTTGTTAAATAAATAAATACTAGGGATGTAATGTACAATAGGATGACTATAATTGCCACTGTTCTATGATGTATATGAAAGTTATTAAAAGAATCAATCTTGGGCTTCCCTGGTGCTGCAGTGGTTGAGAGTCCGCCTGCCGATGCAGGGGACACGGGTTTGTGCCCCGGTCCCGGAAGATCCCACATGCCGCGGAGCGGCTAGGCCCGTGAGCCATGGCCACTGAGCCTGCGCGTCCGGAGCCTGCACTCCGCAACGGGAGAGGCCACAACAGTGGGAGGCCCGTGAACCGCAAAAAAAAAAAAAAAAAAGAATCAATCTTAAGTGTTCTCATTACAAGGAGAATTTTTTTTTCCTTTTTTCCCCCACTTTTATCTATATATCTATATAAGATAATGGTTATTAACTAAACTTACAGTGGTAATCATTTCACAAGAAATGTAAGTCAAATCTTTATGCTGTACCCCTGAAACTCATACAGTGATATGTCAATTACATCTCAATGAAAATGCATAAAAGAAAAAAATATAAAAACATTCTTAAGAAGTAAATCTTGGGACTTCTCTGGTGGCACAGTGGTTAAGAATCTGCCTGCCAATGCGGGGAACACAGGTTTGATCTCTGGTCCAGAAAGATCCCACATGCCGCAAAACAACTAAGCCCATGTGCCACAGCTACTGAGCCTGTGCTCTACAGCCTGCAAGCCACAACTCCTGAGCCCACATGCCGCAACTACTGAAGTCCCCACTCCTAGAGCCCGTGCTCCAAAACAAGAGAAGCCACCACAATGAGAAGCCCATGCACGGCAACGAAGAGTAGTCCCCACTCTCTGCAACTAGAGGAAGCCTGTGCTTAGCAACAAAGACCCAACGCAGCCAAAATAATAATAATGATAATAAATTTTTAAAAAAGAGGTAAATCTCAAGTTGTGTCCTTACCACAACTACTTAAAATAAGAAAATGGAGAGTAAACCTAATGACACTAGAAAGTGCTCAGGTTCAAAATTAAAATTCTGCCTATACAAACAACTAAATTAAGGTCACGTTAATTAATTTCATTAAAAAATTTTAAAGTGCTATCTCATATGCTAACAATTTACTACCACGCCTTTTCTAAGTTATTTTGAAGTCACAAAAGAAGTGAAAAACAGACTAGAGCTTATCAGAATTACACAACATCTTCCTGTCCTAATTAACACCCCTCCCAAATACAACAGACGATAGAAAACATGGTGTACTCAGCCACTTGCCAATAGACTCAATTAGGACATGGTGTTCACAGAACAAATAGAGCAGTGACTGTCAGGGGACCAGATAGTGAAGGGCTTTGGGTGCACTAGTGAGAAATCAGAATTTATCTTGAAGGTAGTCTGGAATCATTAACTAGTTTTTAAAGTAGGGGGATAACAGAACTAGTTTACATTTCAGAACCACTGTTTCACTTGAAAAAACTAGAAAATATGTTGCAGAAAAGACAACAATAAAATTGGAAAATTAGATAGCAAGAAGTTCTTATTAACCCTTGCCTTGTAAATCCAGGCAAGATGTGATGATGTTCTGAACTGAGACACTGAGACACTGGGATATGTAGAAAAATAAGGAAAAAAGAGAGAGTCATAGGAAGCACAATGAACAAAACCTGATGATTTATCATTCTTAGGTTCGATTTCAGAATATTCTCTGTTCTCTCATTCTTCCTTTGAACTTTAGTTATTGATATACACTTAAAATCACCTTGATAATTATTATCATGTAAATTATTCCAAAATATATTTTAAATTGATGCTTATTCTGTCAAAAAACTGAATTATCACTGACACAAAGAAATTTTGCACTAAGGTGCTATTACAGGAAATGTGTTCTTCACAAAGTAAAGACATGATGGACTTCCCTGGTGCCCCCAGGGAAGAGCAGCCCCTGCTCGCCGCAACTAGAGAAAAGCCCGAGCACAGCAACGAAGACCTAACGCAGCCATAAGTGAATAAATTGAAAAAAAAAAAAAAAGTAAAAACATGATATTAAACATTAGCATGCAAAAATGAAGAAGAACATGACTGACTGAAAAAATTGTGATGAGCAGTTCTGGTAAAATTTAATCAAAGCAAAACCAAAAGGGAGTTCTATGGTTATACTATGGTGATAATGAGTGGGATCTTTTAAAGCTGTAAATGGTGAATTCATATTTAGTATGTGACTAGGAATCATTGAAGGTCCTTGAAATACGTTGAAAGTGATGTTTTTGGAAGAACATTTTCAGTACTTGCAAATAAGGTTTGCCAAGTAAGAGTCGACTGTATGTTAAAGACTTACCCAGTTTTACCATAAATTTTATTAGAAGATATAAGCTGTATATAAGAAATTGAAATTGAATTTATTTTCCAAAATGGAATTGTTTAAAATATTGCCTAGTGAATTAACCTCTGACTATCATTATCATAATAATATTTATGTTTTCTGGGCCAGGGAATGTAAATAGCTGTGCTTCCTGCCTTTTGGAATCATTGGGCCTAAAATGGATGACGAAAACAATAAACATAACCAGAAAAGCAGCCAAATGAATCCCCACTACACAGAAATCCTGAGAGGCAATACCTTGAAAGAAGATGTTGAAAGAAAATAAATTCAATAAGGAAGGGCTTTTAATTTTATATGTGACCCTATGCCAGAAATTAAATACATATAAGCAGAAATGAGACAAGAATTGGAAATGTTCTTTGGGTATTCCTTTCAACATTCCCAGTGTCTATAATGATATTCATTGTAGAGCACTTTCATATGTATCATCCCTCTTTTTAAATCCTTCAAGTGTATTAAAGTTATTTACATATTATACATATTTACAATCCAACTCCCATGAGCCAATCCAACAAAGTTTCTACAGAAATTGAATATCAATTACCTAAACCTGAAAAGTAGATGGCAAAAGTTTGTTTCTCTTTACTTTTTTTAATCCTCCCATTCTGTTTTACTAGTTATTTAATTAATTTATTTCTGGAAAGTTTGTCTCTAGGCATTTTATTGCATGTATATGCTACTCAGAGTGTTTATTCTCAAATTCTAATTAGCATATCCTTCTTTTGCCCCTTAAATATTTTCTTTGTAATGTAGTTTATTCTTCTATTCTGTTAAAGTAAATAGGCCCAAAGTCATATACTCTACCATGTTCAGAGGTTGAATTGTTTTATCTCCTCTCCCACACAGTCCCTGCAATCTTTCTCTCAAGCTCATACATTTTCTTTAAACCCAAACTTTAGGAAGGGTTTAAGAAGCCATATACCATCTGCTGGTCTTAGTTGGATTTCCTTCCTCCTCTTAGATAGGTTTTAAAGTTCAACTTCTTAACATCATTCTTTTCTAACTGCCATCAATATACAAATTGTGTCCACTTCCTCCCTCCTTTTACCTTCTGCTTTCTCAAGACCTCTCTCAAACGTTGTGCTTCTTTGCATTCTAAACTTTCCCTTTGGTGGAATACTTTCTTCACCATAGAATTAACACGAGAAGAAAGAATTATGAACTTACCCTTTAGCCACTGTCATCTTCTTTTTAAATGTTGAAACATGAAAGTTAATCAACTGCGACAGAAGCTTGTATTAAATCTGCCTAACGCTGTACCTGCAGTGTCAGGCACATAACCCTGGACCTGCAGTGTCAAGCACGTTAGCTAAAGCTTGCTTGAGTTTGCCTTGCCATTCTAGAAGGAAGAGTCTGCAGGACTCTGCATGGGGTGATACTCAACACCCACAACTAATATTCAAGACAATTAATACTTCTCTGTGTCTGAACTAGTAATACTCTACTTTAAAAAGCTCAGCATGCTTTTCTTTTCTTTTCCAAATTTACCTGGTTTCCCTTTCCTATCAACATGCATAAGGAGTATGTTTACTGCTCTATCTTGAACTTCAATAAATCATGTGACTTTTGGGTATCAAATTTCTGACCTTCCATTTTCTTCTGTTGACTCTCACTCAAATTCTCTGGCATGATTGTTTATATATTTTAAATATTCTCCCCTTTCTTTTTCTCAATTAGGCAGAGAAATGTCAGCACAAAGTTATATCATGAATATAACCTGCTTATTACTTTCTCTTTTTCATCTTTGCACTATACTACTTTCAAATGTGGAATCCATTTCCCTGAGAGGGTGTGTTCAATCCATAATCAGAGTGGAAGCTAAATGGGCTGCTTGACCTCACTCGCTCCACTTGTCACTTTCATTTCTCTCCCCATCTACCCATTCAGATGCAGGATGCCTGTTACACTGGCAAGTAGAGCATTTTAGCATCCAAGACATCATGCAGCACATCTTTGTATTTCCTTAAAGAGAACATAATTATTTGTTTGTCCAGATGTAATAAATAGTCATTCTATGTTCTCCTTTAGAAAAAATTGAGATTTCTCATCAATTGAACATCTACATTTTTATTCTTGAAAATTGACTGCTTCTACTCTAAAAGTCCTTCAGTGGAACAGACTAACAGTATGGGGATATAATCAAGATTTAATGATGCTAAATGAAGCCTTCTGATTCCAAATCTTCCCTTTCTGGCCCCTTGAATTTTGACAATATTTCAAGCGTATATCCATCCAATAGGCTTCAGAAAAATCTTATCAGAGACTTTGATGTCTCCCAAATGGGCATCTGGAGCTGTAACACCTAGTACCAAGTGTCTTCACCTGCCATCAAAAATCGCACATACAGCCAGCCTCAGCTCAAGCACAGTTCTGATGTTTTCATACCTGAGAGTACACTTCCCACTTTCAAGTTTTTCTCTTCCTAAATTTCTTTACATAGCAATATTAATGTAGCACTTTCTAAAAACAATGTTCCAAGCCCTTTAGAATATCTTGTGAGGTAGATCCTATTATTATTTTTACATCACAAATAAACCACAACACAAGAGAAGTATTTTAACTTGCCTATTGTAAGCATCCAGTGACAAAAGACATTTGAACACTGAGTTGTGAGCTTCTTGTTAAATCCTCTACTTTGTGTATGTAGCAGAAAGTCCTTAAATTTTAGTAAATACAAATAACCTCAAATCCCAGGAATCTGCATCAGAATGAGTTTGAATTTTATTTGCTGACAAAAAAGAGAATCTTTTCTTTCATTACAGAAATTTCATTACAGTATACTTTCATTATCAAATTGATATACTTAATCTTGCAATATTGTTTTAAGAGTTTGTGTCTTTATTATTTTTTCTCTTTAGATATGTAGGATATGATATTTTTCTGTTTTCTTTCTTATTTGATAGCTATAAAAACAACTCTTTGTAATTCTACTGGAGATTACTTTAGCATTTTGAAATAAAAAACGAGCCTACACTTCTCTTATTATCACAGTTAAACTGATATGCTATATATTGATTCTTTTCAAAGAAGAAAGATTTAGCACACATTTATTTACCTTTTACCCATAATTTTTTCCATTTTTACTATAATGTCATATTTTTACTTCAGATTTACTTTATTTTTAAATCATGTATCTCTTTGTCCAAAAATTATTGTGACATTTGTGTTCAGTCTGTTTAACCGTTAATTATCTTAACTCGACATTTAACTGACTTCATGTTGACCATAAGAATTTTCTTATCATGATTACCATATTAACTTCTTTACTTTGATGCTCTTTTCAAACAGCTGCATATTTCAAACAGGGCTACGTCTGTGAAAGCACATGAAAACCTGCTCAACATCACTAATTATTAGAGAAATGCAAATCAAAACTTCAATGAGGTATCACCTCACACCAGTTAGAATGGGCATTATCAGAAAATCTACAAACAACAAATGCTGTAGAGGGTGTGGAGAAAAGGGAACCCTCTTGCACTGTTGGTGGGAATGTAAATTGATACAGCCACTATGGAGAACAGTATGGAGGTTCCTTAAAACACTAAAAATAGAATTACCATATGATCCAGCAATCCAACTACTGGGTATATACCCTGAGAAAACCATAATTCAGAAAGACACATGCACCCCAATGTTCACTGCAGCACTATTTACAACAGCCAGGTCATGGAAGCAACCTAAATGCCCATCGACAGATGAATGGACAAAGAAGTTGTGGTACATATATACGATGGAATATTACTCAGCCATAAAAAGGAATGAAATTGGGTCATTTGTTGAGATGTGGATAGATCTAGAGGCTGTCATACAGAGTGAAATAAGTCAGAAAGAGAAAAACAAATATTGTATATTAATACATGTGTGTGGAACCTAGAAAAATGGTACAGATGAACTGGTTTGCAGGGCAGAAGTTGAGATACAGACATAGAGAACAAATGTATGGACACCAAGGGGGGAAGCTATGGTGGGGTGGGGATGGTGGTGTGATGAATTGGGCCATTGGGATTGACATGTATACACTGATGTGTATAAAACTGATGACTAATAAGAACCTGCTGTATAAAAAAATAAATAAAATTAAATTAAAAAATTAAAAATATAAGCAAAATATTGCCCAAAAAAGTAATATATATGAAAATACCAAAAAAAATCAAAAAGTTGAAGAATATAATTACTTAACTAAAGAAAGTGCAATAGAGGGATTCAACAGCAACAAGATAAGTAGAAGAAATGATCAGCAAACTGAAGACAGCATAGTGAAATCCATCCAATAAGAGGAGCAAAAAGAATAAAAAGAGTGAAAACAGCTTATGGGACTTGCATTCTAGTACTCTCAGAAGAAGGAGAGATAGAAAAGGAAATAAACTGTATTTGAATAAATCATGGCTGAGCACTTCCCTAATCTATGAAAAGAAACAGATATTCAGATCTAGGAAGCCCTGAGAATTCAAAATAGGAACCCAGAGATCTATACCATGACATTATAATTAAATTAAGAGAAAAAAAAAATTGTTACACAAAAAAGGAACACCCATAACTATCAGCAGATTTTTCAGCAGAAGCTTTGCAGGCCTGAATGGAGACATAATATATTCAAAAAGCTGAAAGAAAAAAAAAAAAAACTGACATCCAGGAATACTCTACTCAGCAAAATTGTCATTCAGAATTGAAGGAGAGATGAAGAGCTTTCCAGACAAGCAAAAGCTGAATGAGTACATCACCACTAGACTGGCCTTACAAGATATGTTAAAGGGATTTCTTCAAGCTGCAACAAAAGGACTCTAATTAGTAACAGAAAAATATATGAAAGTATAAATTTCACTGGTAAAGATTAATATACATGTAAGTTTAGAATATTCTAATGTTGTAATGATGACTTAAATTGCAGAAAGATCTGTTTTGATCCACCTCCTAGAGTAATGAAAATAAAAACAAAAATAAACAAATGGGACCTGATTAAACTTAAAAGCTTTTGCACAGCAAAGGAAACCATAAACAAAATGAAAAGACAACCCACAGAATGTGAGAAAATATTTGCAAATGAAGCAACCATCGGGGATTAATCCCCCAAATGTACAAGCAGCTCATGCAGCTCAATATCAAAAAAACAAACAACCTAATCCAAAAATGGGCAGACCTAAATAGACTTTTCTCCAAAGAAGACATACAGATGGCCAACAAACACATGAAAAGATGCTCAATATCACTAATTATTAGAGAAATGTAAATCAAATCTATGAGGTATCACCTCACACTGGTCAGGATGGCCATCATCAAAAAATATACAAACAATAAATGCTGGAAAAAATGTGTATAAAATGGAACTCACCTACACTGTTGGTGGGAATATAAATTGGTACCACCATTATGGAGAACAATATGAAGGGTCCTTAAAAATCTAAAAATAGAACTACCATAAGATCCTACAATCCCACACTTGGGCATATATCCAGAGGAAACCATAATTCAAAAAGATACATACACCCCAATGTTCATTGCAGCACTATTTCCAATAGCTAAGACATGGAAGCAACTTAAATGTCCATTGACATAGGAGTGGATAAAGATGATGTGATACACATACACAATGGAATATTACTCAGCCATAAAAAAGAATGAAATAATGTCATTTGTAGAAACATGGATGGACCTTGAGATTGTCATACTGAGTGAACTAAGTCAGACAGAGAAAGATAAATACCCTATGATATCATTTATATGTGGAATCTAAAAAAAATGGTACAAATGAACTTATTTACAAAACAGAAATAGAGTCACAGATGTAAAAAACAAACTTATGGTTACCGGGGGGGAGAGGGGGAAGGGATAAAGTGGCAGACTGGGATTGATATATACACACTACTACGTATAGAATAGATAACTAATAAGGACCTACTGTATAGCACAGGGAACTCTGCTCAATACGCTGTAATGACTAATATGGGAAAAGAATCTAAAAAAGATTATATGCATAACTGATTCACTTTACTGTACACCTGAAAATAACACAACATTGTAAATCAACTATACTCCAATAAAAAAATTTTAAATAAATAAATAATTATTTAAAAAAAGAATTAATACAAAACTTTCTCAAACTCTTCCAAAAAACAGAAGTGGAAGGAACATTATTAAGCTCGCTTTACAAGACTGCATTATCCTGAGACCAAAACCTGATAAGAACACTAAAGGAAAAGAAAAATACAAGCCAATATTCCTGATGAACATAGATGCAAAAGTCCTAAAAAATACAAACAAAATGAGTTCAACGATAGATTAAGAGGATAATACACCACATCAAGTGAGATTTATTGCAGGGGTGCAAAGAAGGTTCAACATTCACAAATCAATGAAATACAGCACACTAACAAAATAAAGGATAAAAATCATATGATGCAGGAAAAGCTCTTGACAAAATTCATCATCTGCTTGTGATAAAAACTCTCAACAACCTGGGTATAGAGAGAAGTTACCTCAATATTATAAAGACTATATATGACATGCCCATAGCCAACTTCATATTCAATGGTGAAAAGCTGAAAGCTTTACCTCTAAGATCAGAAACAAGGCAAGGATGCCCACTCTTGCCAATTTTATTAAGTATATCACTGGAAATCCTATTCAGAATAATTAAGTAAGAAAAAGAAATAAAGGCATCCAATTGGAAAGGAAGAAATAAAACTATCTCTATTTGGAGATGACATGATATGATAAATATAAAGCCCTAAAAACTCCACCCCAAACTGTTAGAACTAATAAATGAATTATTAGCCATTTTACAGTAACATTGCAGGAGACAAAACCAATATTAAAAAAATATGTTGTGTTTTTACACACTAATAGTGAAATACCAGAAAGAAAAATTTAAGAAGTAAATCCCATTTATAATTGCATCACAAAGGTCAAAATACCTAGGAATAAAGTTAACCAAGGAGATGAAAGATCTGTACACTAAAACTATACGACAAAAATTGAAGAAGGCACAAATGAACAAAAACATATTCTGTGTTCATGGATTGGAAGAATTAATATTGTTAATCTCCATAATACCCAAAGCAAACTACACATTCAATGCAATCCCTATCAAAATCCCAATGGTGTTTTTCACAGAAATAGTATAAATAATTCTAAAATTTGTATAGAACCACAAAAGACCTCAAGTAGTCAAAGCAATCTTGAGAAAGAAGACCAAAGATGAAGACATCAAACTTCCTGATTTCAAACTATATTACAATGCTACAGTAATCAAAACAGTATGATATTGACATAAACACAGACATATAGCCCAGTGGAACAGAATAGAGACCCCAGAAATAAACCCATGTATGTATGGTTAGTTAATTTATACAAAGGAGCCAAGAATATATAATGGGGAAAGATAGTCTCTTCAATAAATGGCGTCCGGAAAATTGGACAGCCACATGCAAACAAATGAAACTAGACCAATATCTTACACCATGCACAAAAATCAACTCAAAATCGATTAAATACTTGAAAATAAGACCTAAACCATAAAACTCCTAGAAAAATAAATTTTTAATGCTCCATGACATAGGTTTCTTTCAATGAGTTTTTTGGATTTGACACCAAAAGCAAAGGCAACAAAAGCAAAAATAAACAAGTGGGACTATAACAAACTGAAAACTTTTGTACAGCATAGGAAACCATTAACAAAATGATAAGGATACCTACAGAATAGGAGAAAACATTTGCAAATCATGTATCTTATAAGGGATTAACATCCAAAATATATAAAAAGCTCACACAACTCAATAACAAAAAATATCTGATTTAAATATAGGCAGAAAATCTGGATAGACATTTTCCCAAAGAAGACATACAAATGGGGAACAAGTACATGAATAGGTGTTCAACATTATTAATCATCAGGGAAATACAAATTAAAACCACAATGAGCTATCACCTCACACTTGTCACAATGGCCATTATCAAAAAGACAAGAGACAGCAAGTGCTGGTGAGGATGTGAAGAAAAGCAAACCCTTGTGCACTGTTAGTGGGAATGTAAATTGGTACAGCCACTGTGGGAAAAAGTATGGAGATTCCTAAAAAATTAAAAATAGAACTACCATATGATTCAGGAACCCCACTTGTGCGTATGTATCTAAAGAAAATAAAATCACCATCTTGAAGAGATATCTAAACCCCCATGTTCATTGCAGCATTATTTACAATAGCCAAGATATGGAAACAACCCAAGTGTCCATCTATGGATAGATGGATTAAAAATTGTGATATATCTCTATCTGTATCTATATCTATAGATACATAATAGACTTTTATTCATCTATGAAAAGAAGGAAATCCTGCCATTTGTAACAATATAGATGAACCTCTAGGGCACTACGCTAGTGAAGTAAGCCATACAGAGAGACAAATACTGTATGATCACACTTATATGTAGAATCTGAACTCACAGAAAACAGACTGGTTGTTGTCAGAGTTGGGGGTGGAGGGTGGAAGAAATGCATGTAGTAGGTCAAAATGTACAAATTTCTAGTTATAAAATAAGTAAGTCTTGGAAATGTAATACACAGCATGGTGACTATAGTTAACAATACTGTATTGTATATTTGAAAGTTGCTGAGAGAGTATAGATCTTAACAGTTTTCATCAAAAAAAAAAAAAAAGCCCTAGTGAGGTTACGGGATGTTAACTGAACTTATTGTGCTTCATTTCAAAATATGTACATATATCAGATCATTATGTTATACACCTTAAACTAATATAATCTTTATATTATATAATGTATATATTATGTTATATATTATATATATATAATATATATATATTAGATCTCAGTAAAGCAGGAAAAATTATTAATCACATCTTAGAGCTAGTGATTAGTAGAATTTAATATTGTATTCTATGTTTCCTGATCAGTATTTTTCCTTTAAACCCATCTGTCTTTTAAAATGTGTTTCAATGGTATTACCTGTATTAGAAAATCAAATACAGTTCTGAATAAGATCTATAAACTCCAAAGCAAGAAGTCATCATTTTTAAAAACAAAAGTTTTTAAAACAGAAGTTATTAACTGCCTTTGAGCATAGCTGTTATCCATAATATCTTGTTGGACTATATTTGATTGATACTTATAAACATTGTATAGGAGAGAGCTCTGTTTTAATCTTTAAAGCTTAATGATTAAAATTTCTTTCTTCCATGTTCTGAATAAAGACCAGAAAAATTATGCTACTTGGTTTTATTAAGGAAAATATTTCCTTCTGTGAAGCAACACGCAATCTAACCATCCAGACAGAATGATATTTTGCCTACCTAAACGCCTCCTGACATTTTCATTGGTTAAGGAATTACTCCTCACTTCATGACACAAATTTGCTTAGTGCTTCAGTAAAAACAGCTGCTGAGTATCTTTCCTGAAGTGACTATTTGAAAATTACAAATAAAAAAGTATTTGAAAGTATTTTGTATGTCCATTTGTAAATTATTTGGAAGTTTTAGATGAAAAAGGTAGGCATTTTATGAACATTTTAAGGTTCTACATATTAGATGTACTGTTTCTCATCCCCACAATGTTTAAAAAATTCAATGAAAACATGTACTTTGTAAGAAAAATCACTCAATTAATACATAAATACGTTCTTTTGGGAAAAAAAAGATACAATCCCTTTCAGTAATCTTCAATTCCATCCATTCCTTTCCCCCAGAAATGAACACTGTTTTGGGCTTGATGAGATCCTTAAAGAACATTTTCATATATTGATTGAATATAAAATATATACCTATAGTGTATTTTTACTTAAATACTCACATGATACGTTCTGTGTCACAATTCGCTTTTCTTCTATTAACTTTCTTTTCAACTGTACACAGTATGAATGAATTGTAGGTTCTTTAATTATTCTTCTGTTGATAGAGATTTAAGACATTTACATACTGTTGTTTATATCTGACATGTTTTGAAGCCTCACACTGTGCTCTTATCCTAATTGGTTTAAACAAACTGACTAATTTACTTTTCACAAGAATTCAATATATCAATTCAACCAGGAAATCTGACCTTTTGATACTGCTATTTCAAACTTTGACTTTCAACTCTCAAAGGACCACCAAGAAAATCTGTAACTAAGCAATGGTAAGTTGATTAGATTGACTGTAGTAAGAGAGAATGTCAAGCTGACAGAGTTTAGGAATGTCCCAGAGAGGGGGATCAGGGTTTTAAGACCTGGGCAGGGTGATTTTTTAAAGAAAGTCTTATATGTTAAGGAACTGGGTGGGACTGGGCAGAATTCATATGTATCGTATACCTTTGGACTGGTGGCAGAGAGAGATGAGGAAGCAAATTTTGTTAACAAATCTGTTATTATTGATAAGTAACCTGTTATGGTTTCTTCTTAGTCTTATCTTCCTAGAACAAGTACCTAAGTTATTTTGCCAATTTTCAATATTGTTTAACAATGGAACAGGAAGGTATGTTTAAGTTCTCACCAATACCGCTACAGTAAATATAGTTTTGCATGACTCCATGTATGTGAACGATATTTTTCTAAGCTATATCCCTAGAAGTGGAAATTCTGGGGTTTTAGGTTTGCACATTCTTTTAAGAGATACTGTCAAATTGTGTTCCAAAAACCCTAATGTTAACTATTTTCAGCAAAGGCATATGGTACTCGATTTCCATACCCACACTAACACTATATCTGATAAAGCTATCAATTTTACCAACCTGATAAGAGAAAAATGCTGGTTTGCTCGACATTTTAATTACAATTTCCTTGATTTTTTCCTGCATTTTCCTAGCAAAGTTGAGCAGCGTATTTCTTATGGTGCTCATTTGTTTGTTGTCTCCTGTGATATATTTGTTCATTTCCTTCGTCATTTTTTCCCTATTGATTTGTAGGACCATTATATGAAAATGCATTTCTTGCTCATGTATTTAAGAGATGGCTTCATCAGCTCTACTAAAGGCTGCTGTTAAGTTTAGGTCAATTCCACCTGTACCAATTTTGGGCTTTGGTTGAGTGGCAGCAGTTACTTGGAACATTTACTTTTCATGGAAGAAATGGAAGCTTTCTCCAGAGAGGTGAGTGGAAATATGGGGTTTCTCTTAAGGGTTAATATACTTTAACTTCCATCCATATTATACTGTCCAAAACAAATCACATTGCCCAGCCCCAAATCAATAGGAGGGCTAAATTTATTCTTTTCATGGATGTAAGGGGAGAAGAGATTAAATAACTGTGAACAGAAATCTCATCTCCTCAATTCTAGGTAAAGCTCACTCTAGCTTGAACCCTGCCAGAAGATAGTCATGATGCAGAATTTGGTGACTACCATTGCTATATATGTATTTGTACCTACTCAACAAATATAATGTATGTTCCACTAACCATAGTGTATATACTGTTGTATTTTAGATTTAGCCATGTTTATAAAAGTAATTACTAATAATCACATGAACAGATAATCTGGTAATTAGGAAAATATAAAGTAAAATAATAGGATATGGGGCTTCCCTGGTGGTGCAGTGGTTGAGAGTCCGCCTGCCGATGCAGGGGACACGGGTTCGTGCCCCGATCCGGGAAGATCCCACATGCCGCGGAGCGGCTGGGCCCGTGAGCCATGGCCGCTGAGCCTGCGTGTCCAGAGCCTGTGCTCCACAACGGGAGAGGCCCCAACAGTGAGAGGCCCGCCTACCGCAAAAAAAATAAAAATAAAAATAATAGGATATGACATTTTCATCTTTTATAAAAATAAGTACGTATGATAACACCAAGTGTTGGTGGGTAAGTATGAAATGAGAATTCTTATTTATTGATGGTGAAAGTATATATAGAGTGATAGTGACTGGGTTTTGACTCATAAAGCTGAAGTTGCATATGTCCTACAATAAAGCAGCTTCCCTTATTTTTATGGAAGAGATTATATAAGAGGGGAATTTTCTATTCCTTTAAAGTTTTGGAAAACTCAGCCACATAACCTTTGGGAACTAATATATGTTTTGGTACAAAATTTGAATCACATTTTCAATTTTCTTTCTATAGTTATTATGCTATCCAGATATTTTAAATTGATTCTTATCAATTTAGATAGTTTTTATTTTTCCAGTAAATAGCATTAATTTTATTTAGGGACTCTGTTGATATTTATAGTTCCCCTGTGGATCCCTCCTTGTTTTCCAGCACTGCTATGATGTATTGCTACTTTTTTAGATCTCTTAATTTCAAAGTTTGGTGTTGGGATATGAGATAACCTGTCTGCCAAGTTATCAACCTGATTTCCTGTGTGCATTACAACAATGAGCTTGGTTAGACAGCATAGTAAATATAGGTTCTCTCTGACATGCCATACCTTCAAAATTTCACATTAAGTATGCATACATTAAATTTCTGATAACTCAGAGGGCAAATGCAAGAAAATCGTTTCCAAGAAAATGTAGTAACCTCCAATAAGCCTTGTTATAGCTCTTGACCATGGTTATATCATAGACAATCTCTTTGACCTAGCATCTTAGCACAGAAAATCTCTTTGATTTGGCATCTTTTTAAAAATATTCTTTCAGTTAGTATTTGGCAAGAAATTGAAGAAGGTGGTGATGCCATCAGTTCTTACTCAGTTTTCTCTCTAGTATATATTCTGTGTTTCATTGTTTTTAGTTTAATGAAAATTCTTCATGTTCACACAACTCAGGGAATGTGGTCACTTTTCCAAGTGAAATGGGATATAAGAATCCAATGTTACCTGGTCAATTCAGAAAATACTCTTAATTTTGAGATTCCTATTTGGACAAACTAAAGCTACCACATTCTGTATAATTAAAGCTTATTTGAAAATTGTCTTTACACACACTTCTTTTTAACATAGGTTTTAGTAAATGTTCTCATGGATTATTGCAATGTGCTATAGAGATTTTATAAATGGTCTATTTTATTCTATTTATATCATATTATCTGGAGCTTGGAGTGTCACTTTCTTTTTTCTAGAACAGATAATTTGAGTTTTATTTTATGACCTTGACCGGAGTTAGAAAGCTAAAGATATTATATGAGAAAGTTAGAAGGTTGAGCAATCCTAAATTAGAAATAACTGAGGTATTGAACAATTTATAGAGTTAGCTCTTCCAATGAGTTTGCTCTTGCCCACAAGATCTAGTAGAAATCTGCCTAATTAAAAAACTTTAAGTTGGAATTAGTGGCAAAACAATGATCACAACAAACCTGCAACACCCAAAATATACTCATTAACACTCAACAATTCATCCAAAAATCTTTCCAAATTCCTTAGTATGAAAATTTTAACAAAATATCTCTATATATAAATATGTATTAAGACTGCTGTAAATACCTTAGCCCAAAGTCATTTGGTGAGAAGGTAAGTAAAGAGTCAGAACTTTAATTTAGTGAAATATCTTTCAGAATACTCACTGAGTAGCCCTACCAATGCCAACCAACTGGCCCATAATAATGTAGCTTGCTGTCTAATACATTTCAAAAATGAGATACATATTTTAATGTAACCCCACATGTTCTTTTTTATAAATAGGCAAAAATCTCATTTTCAAATTCACAGTTTGTATATATCAAAATTAAAAGGACATAAGTGAGATTTTAACATATCTGAACAAATTTGGAGGTCTCAAGCTGTAATCCTGTTTTAAAACTTCTTTGTATGAACAAAATTGCTATTGAAAATAATTGCATTTCTCAAATAGAAATATAATTCCTAACATTAAAAAAATTCAACACATTTCTCACTCATTATGTGTGCTTCAGGCATAGTGCTGTTCGTATTCTAATTAGTCATTATCATGTACTTTCTAATTATCTCAATTCTAAATCATTAAAAATTACAAGATCAAAGTTTTAAATGATAGCAGCAATGAATTAGTCACCAAGAGTAGTGAGAGAACTGAATTCAGTATAAGAAAAAATCTATTATTTTTAAATGTCATTTTTTACTTTATAGTACCTTGAAAATACCACTTCCAGTAATTTTAGAAGTAAATTGAAAGATCTAATTATTGAGAGGAAAGATCAACTGATTAACAAAATAATATTTCAAAAGGCTCTATTTCCTCTAATGACACAAAACTATAAAATGTTAATATATTTTTGCTGCCTAAACATCCTAGAACAATGTGCAATTTTCTAAATGAGCTAGGACTGGTAAATAACCTGTGAGGTTTTACAGAACAGACTTCAACAAAGTGCATCATCTTTTTCTTTGCCACAGAGGTGATCACAGGAGATCAAACTGAATTAAAAATTTATGTAAATATCAATTAAAAGACCAGAATGAATCCCATTTTAACAAGTAATCAAAGTAATCAAATCAATGACAGTGCTGTTAGGTAGCTGAGGAGGGTAACATTAAAAGTTCTTTAGATACATATAGTCTTGAAAGGTAACATAGCAGGTTCTTTTGAAGATTCACCATTTGAGAATGGAAAGTATATATTTAAGTTCATCTAAATAAATAGTTTTTTGAATAATTGCTGAAGGTCAATTTTAAATTCAGAGAATGCAAACTCAGAGAGGATTTATGTTAGAGCAGTGGAAACAGAGCTAATTTCCATGCTGATATAGACAAATGTGTATATTTTTGTAAGAAAAAGAATATACACAGTAATAATATGTGAGGCAATTTAAAACTGGGACAGACAAAAAGAAGTCATGGTTCACTGTGAAATTTTAACTGGATTAATAGGAAGCACTGGCACTTTAAAACAACAAACCAATATGTAGGAATAAAAGTTAACTCTCCATCACACTCAAATGGGTTTAAAGGATGTTTTGCCATCAAAAGCACTGGTGTTAAGAGCAAGGTTCAATTAATGAGAGGTTCCCAGCAAAAGACTTGAGCTCTGCTGAAGATAATCAGGGAGGAGTCTTATTTACATAAACAACAGAGTCTTAAATTGTTATGAGGGCTGTTGGTGTTATTTTGTTGTACATGAGGTAGAGAATATAAAGGATGAGTTGGAGGGAAAAACAATTCTCAGAGAAAGAAACAAAAAAAGAAACAAATAAAAAGATCCTGGAGGAAAAGAGGTGTGCCATATGAAGAAAAAAAAAGGAGCATTGCAAAATAATTGCACTTTATTTTTCAGGGTGCAGCCCCAGGCCAGAGAATTGGAAAACAAAATTAAGATTATAGATTTCCATGTATACAAGTATAAAATGTATTGATACCTAAGGGACTAGATCTCAGATCTAAAACATAAAAATGCTTTTTTTTTTTTTAAAAAAGCACTATGTTACCCAAAGAAACATAACTGAGTTCGAAGTTGAGTTAAATGAGGAATTTTAGGAAATGGATAGGCCATATTTGGATGAGACCAGGAAGAAAAGAGAAATAATAATATTGTGGTAGTGTAGAGAAAGAAGGTGTTGGAGAAGGAAGGTATTGGTGCCTTCCATGGAGAAAGAAGGTATTGGTGAAATTTTTTCTAGTAGAATTTATAGACATAATTCAGTGGGAAAATGTAATAGTGGTGGTAATACAGAGATGTAAGGAATGTTTCACTTTTCTAACTTCAAATTTCTATGAAGCCTTAATTTGCCTTGCTGATCCCTAAAAAAATAGAGGAATGCTGAGGCAGTGCTTTTTGAGACTTCTTCCATATCAACAAGGGGGAAGAGGTTCATAAATCTAAAGTAGTAAAAATTGTGGTAGGAAACGATCATACTGCTCCAAGTTATAATACTGAAAGACAGGAATAAAAGACATAGTCACATGCAAACTAAAGACTGAGTTGTTTCCTCCTTCCTGACTGTCTAGTCATAAGAGCACAATTACACTGAGCTGTCATTATCTGTTGATATCCCATCTTCCCAGGTAGACTTCAAAACTTTCAAAATCAGCAGTAATTGTTACTCATCTCCATATCTTTAATGCATAACATAGTGTTTTTGTTTAGGAATTTAATACATTTAATCCTCATTATTCATGGATTCTGTATTTGCAAATTTGCCTACTGGCTAAAATGCATTTATAACTCCAAAATCAATACTCATACTACTTTCACAATAGTTTAAAGGCATGAATATGTACAGAGAGGTAAGAAATAGGAGTTCCTCAACACACACTTTCCCAGCTTAGGTGGAACAAAGAGAAGGTTGTTTTGGCTATTGTACCATAAACAAGTATATGTTTTGTGGGCTATTTAATGCCATTTTTTTTGGCTTTTTGTTGGTGATGTCTCTGTTTAAAATGGCCCCCAAGCAATGTTGAAGTACTGCCTGTGTTCTAAATTAAAAAAGGCTGTGATGTGCTTTACTGAGAGCACATGTTTTACATAAACTTTGTTGAGGCATGTTATAGTGCTGTTGATAGTGAGTTCAATGTTAATGAATCAACAGTATGTATTAAATAAGGTGTCAAACAAAACACACATAAAATAAGGTTATGTGTGCAAAAATGCTGTGGCCAAGGCTTGCAGGAATCTAACCCTATATTTCTTCTAGGAACAATGATTCAGTATTTGTTAATTCAGTGTTTGCAGCAACTTTGTAGAACATAACTATAGTGAATAACGAGAATCAAATTTGTATGTTTGTTTTGAATGAGTTATTTAAAAGATGCATCTATTATTCATAACACTAGTTAGACTAGCTTTTTTATAAATGCAATTTTATATATTTTCAAAAAATACAGCTAATCTGCAAATTAAATGGATTCAGGTTTTTAGATATTTAACAGCTAAAATTCCCAGATTTAACTTATACATCTACCAGTCGCATTCCAAGTGACAGGCTGTAACTTTACGTTGTCGCTAACTACTTGGAGTCTCTGCCCTCAATTAAAAATAATTGCCTCGGGAGCCTGATATGAGACCCAAAGAAGTAATGTGAAAGAAAATATTTTTCTAAACTCTAAAATGCTGAACATTATTATCCTTTGATTATATCAGTTGTATCTATTGAAACAAATTAAACTTACTTAAATAATTATTACTAGTTTACACATTTTACTCACCTTTAAAAAACAACTGTAATGGGGGCGCGGCGAGCACAGCGTTAGCCCGTGGTCCTCAGCCCGCGGCCGTTAGTGCGCAGCTGTTAGTGCGCGGTCCTTAATGGTCCCCCTCCACCAGCGGTCAGCATCGCAGTGCGCCAGGCGGCGGTCACCCTGGGTCGCTGTGCTTGTGACCCGTCGCCTGTTGGGGGGTGCGGAGCAGCCTGAGGGCCGGCTGGATCCTGGACGTCCTGCTCCCTCAGTGATGATGGCTGGCCGCAGTTTGACCCAGAGGGCGCTGCCAGCTGAGATCTGCCTCTTCAGCTGCACCTGGACACTGGTGGGAGCACCCAGACTGGATGCTGGATGAGTGCTCCTGGGCAAGGGTGACCGGCCTGCGCAAGGAACCCCTCTCAGCCGGGGCCTAAACCTCGGAGGGGGAAAGTCGATCCTTGGGACCCTGGACAAGTAAAATGAGGGGTAATGATGTCACTTTCCTCACAGGATTTGTTAAGCGTTAGAAGCCGCGGTCGTATAATTGTATTGTATAATACAAGCCGAACTGCATAATTCTCAAGGCTATTACCTTTAAGAGTATGACACCTTTAGGGCTTCCCTGGTGGCGCAGTGGTTGGGAATCTGTCTGCTAATGCAGGGGACACGGGTTTGAGCCCTGGTCTGGGAGGATCCCACATGCCGCGGAGCGGCTAGGCCCGTGAGCCACAACTACTGAGCCTGCGCGTCTGGAGCCTGCGCGTCTGGAGTCTATGCTCCGCAGCGGGAGAGGCCGCGACAGTGAGAGGCCCGCGCACCGCGCTGAAGAGTAGCCTCCACTCCCGGCAACTGGAGAAAGCCCTCGCACAGAAACGAAGACCCAACACAGCCAAAAATAAATAAATACATTAATTAATTTATAAAAAAAAAGAGTATTACTACACCTTTAGATAAAAAATTGCCTTTGTTTTGAAGGTTTACAGGAATATCGTGGCCTGTGACCTGACCTACATGGACAGCTGCAAAAACAAAGGGTCCCTCACCAAGACCTTTGCAACAACTAACCACGCCCCTCTCTCACCTTTTCTATAAACAGGCTTTGCTGAAAGCCTTCCAGGAGTTCAGGGTTTTTAAGGCATGAGTAAACCCTCTCCTGCGTGGCGCTGCAATAAACCTTTCTCTGCTCCAGACTCCAACGTTTCAACATTGTTTGGCCTTACTGTGCATCAGGCACACGGAACTGTGCTGGGTAACACAACTACTAGATATTTGAAGTCATCATATTTGGGGCTGTGAGACTGAGGAATGTAAAAAGTACAAGTCTCCTATACTCAAAAGAGCTTGTTGTAGATGTAAAAATTTGGCATTCGTATTTTTAATAGCAACATAAGCAGTGTAGAATAAACATATAAAAAATCAATTTCTATTAGGACACTAAAAAGGGTGAAACCGAAAATAAAACTTCCCTCAAAGAGAGAATGTAAGTGAATCACAGTTCCCTCATGTGGGAATAGGAGGAAAAGTGAAAACGTTTATGTTATTGGCATTTTATTTTCCTTGATTTAAATAAAATTATTTAAAATACATACAAAAAAAAGTTCCTAAGAAACATTCTTGTGCTGTAACAATTTTTACCTAAATATGAAGTACAATATGCTTGATGTCAAGTTTGTTCCAAGATATGATTTTGGAATTCATCTAATGAACTTTTTTTCTTGCAAAAAATATACGTTTTTCTAGACTTGTTATGTGCTTTAATTATGTTTGCTAGTTATGACATGATCTCTGTTTACACTAATTACTAACTGCTTGTAATTATACAAATCATGCCTATACACACTAATTTACTTAAGATGATATGTAAACAAAAATTTATCTTTTTCCTGCCTGCAACAGGGGAAGATGAGGTGCTGAGATTTTTTTTAAATAAAGAGGATCAAAAACCACAGAGGCATCATCAGCCGTACAAGCAAGTTGGGGCAGAGGTGGGGGGAGTGAGGCAGGTATTCTTTATTTGTGCTGAGTGGCTCTGCTTGTCTCTAAAGCACTTTCTTATCCCTCAATCAGAAGTGTGAAACCCACAAAAGCCTGGGATCAGTTAAGAAGGAATTATCAGTACCTTAATGGATGATGTAGCAATCCCGCCCAGATACTATTTCTTTGTAACCAGACTCTATGTACCTATTAGATCCTTGCTTCTCTAACATAAGGTTTTGCATTTTGCTCAGCACATCTATAATCAGCAGCTACTGACTGTAGAAGGAGACGCCTGAAAAACCTAGTCCTCGTTTATGTTATTCGTCAGAAGTGAAGGGAAAGATTACATACTTTACTTTCAATATTCCACCTGATCGTCGTAACAATCTGATGAGATTATAGTTAGTTAGAAAAAGTAAGCCGATTCAATGAATAGTTTTCTAAATCTACACGGTTAATAAGTGGTAAAATCGCTATTAGAACCCTGACTCTAATCTGTTCTATTTTATGTTATATCAATGGCAACTATAGAACCCCTGTTAGAATTCTCTTGAACCATAGACACACAGGCCTCTTCACTCAGACACAGCCTGATTAACAAACAAGTATAAAAGAAAAGTTCCTTTTTTCCATGATGACAGCTGCTTAATTGATTAATGTTTGCTCCATTGTTTTTTTCTTTTTTTTTCCCCTTTGTTCTGGATCATGTTTGCCTGAGCCTGTAATTCCCCGAGGGCTGTGGGTCCCTGGCTCTCAGTGCTCTGCTGTTCACTTCCCCATTGCTATTGATATCCCCATATCCTGGTTAGCACTGGACAGAGATCAGTACTTCATTAGTCCTCTTGATAAAACTTCACCCTTGAGTTGGAGGCAAAACATTTAAATTTAAAACAAACTCCCAAATATTAAAATGGACTTTATCTAGAAGCCAAGCAGAATTCAACAGGTTGTTTGGTTTGGTGGTTGATGTCAAGAAGACAGAAGAGTGTTTTTAAAAGAATTGAGTTAGAAATTGAAGAGTGAATAGGAAGACATGGATAATTGTGGAATATGGGTTAAGTGACCCATGAGGAATTTTGAAAAAATCAGCTTCTCCTATAAAATCTCATTTTATATAGATCCCATACACATATTTTAAGAATCAATTCAAGTTTTCTTTCCCTCCAAAGCTTTTTGTGACTTTCCCAGTTTTTATTGCTATTCCTCCCAAATGTTTCCATGGTATCTTTACATCATAAATCACAGGAGTTATACAGTTAACATATTAAGAACTCTTCCTTTTAAATTTTGTATCCCCATCACAAAAGGCGTATTTTGTTTGTTTGCTTAGTAAAAATGTTCCTGGAACAAGAATATACTTAGTATGTTAACAGTCAATCTGGTTGCATATAGTTCCCATTTTAAGTGGTATAATGTATTTTAAACTTTGGTTTGTAACTTTTCACTTGTGAAGATATATGGTATGCATGGGTGTTACTGTGCTACCTGTATGCAAATCGAGACTTAGTGAAGTGTGACATTCTTGCAGCTATCAGTCAAGGCAATGCTAAATATAGCTTTTTGCATAAAGGTATGTCTGTTCTTTGTTTACAATGGTTATTGAACAGTGACTGTAAGATCATAATGGTGGTTTTCTTCTCATATTTGAAGCTTTATATTGACCTCTATAAAAATATTAGAAATATGTGATGTTTTTCTGAGCATAGACGAAAGATGAAAATCCATTTCTAAAGGAAATAGACTTAATGATAAAAACATAAGCAGAAATAAGGGAGCAAACTAGCTGAATTTCTTGTTTTAAACTGCATGGATTCTATATGAGTGTAGGTCAAGCTCATTTTCAGGAATAGTTTTTTTTTTTAATATTACTGAGTTTTAAGTCACAACTTAAGCATTATAGATATTTTTAAAAATGAAGTAGTCAAGGAATTATCTGACATAGAAATGGAACTCAAAACAACATAGGAAGGTAATTTAATCTGCAGTTGTTAGCATAAAATAACACAAAACCTAAAGATAATAGTGTTTTTTTCCTCACCATTAAGCCTCATGTTTATTTTAATTGTACCAAGCATTTAAAAATGTGTATCCTCTTGGGCTTCCCTGGTAGCGCAGTGGTTGAGAGTCCGCCTGCCGATGCAGGGGACACAGGTTCGTGCCCCGGTCTGGGAAGATCCCACATGCCGCGGAGCGGCTGCGCCCGTGAGCCATGGCCGCTGAGCCTGCGCGTCCGGAGCCTGTGCTCCGCAACGGGAGAGGCCACAACAGTGAGAGGCCCGCGTACCGCAAAAAAACAAACAAACAAACAAACAAAAAGTGTACTCTCTTTTCTTTCATATAATAACTCTGTGAGATAGAGAAGTTTCATATTGTTACCACCACTTTATGGAAGCCCAAAGCAAGCGTTTCAAGGTGATATAAACAGACATCACAAATACAACCTAATCACACGACCAAGAATTCTGAACCCTTTGAGGAAAACCAACAATATAAAAGAGACACAAAAGAATAGAAAAACTAGCATTTGAGGAAACAGACCTAACAGGACAAACAGTAATACTTTAAATCATGATTATTGCCAAAGCTCTGTCAGCAGCAGTGATTGTACAAATTTAAACTGCTATCAACAAACAAAACTCTGAAAATCTATGCTTAACATCATAATTGACTATAGTAGTGAGCTAAATTTTTGAATAGGGAAAGATGCCCATGCATTAAAACAAACAAAAACAAATAAAAAAAGAAAGAAAGAAAATACCAAAGAGAGACTCAGCAGTCCTAAGATTTGTTTTTTAAAAATGTTACAGAAGATCTGAGGAGATAAAAGGAGGGGCCAAATGTTCTTTAAAAATGGGGAAAAAATTTAAGTAGGACTGAAGAATAATAAGATTACTAAATTGAAAAGGCTTGCCATGTATTGAGTGGCAGGAATTTTAAACACACAGATACACAATTATATATCACTAGACACATCATTGTGGTAAAATTTCTGAACTCCCAAAATTAAAAAAAGAAATCACTTTAAGATGTAGACACACTACAAGAATTAAATGACATTGAAAACAGACTTGTTTTGGGCAGTATTTCCTGCAAGACTGTAAACATATTTCTTCAGAATTTTGAAGAACTGATCTTGAACATAAAACCTTAATTTATCATTTAAGGGAGAGAACATGCAAGAACTCATATTTTATTTTTAAAAAAGTACCCAAACTGTAAGAATTATAAGAGAACATGCTCAAAAGAAACAATGCAAAAAAAAATTCAACCCAAAGGAATAAATAAAGCACATTAAATATGAGTAAGTTTGATCTGCTTAAAAATATATACAATCCTATAACTCAAATCCCAGAGTAATTTATTAAATAGAAGATGATGGTTTGGGGGATGGAAAGGGATAGTGGAAAAAGAAGATTGACTTTTTTTTCATTTTGCTTATTTTAGCTTTATTATGTAGAATAAATATCTAAAGTTAATAATTAAAAGATATATGTCTATATATCTATATCTATCTTACAAACCATTATAATACCAAGAATGAAACAAAGAGAATTGAAAAATTTGAACAAAGGCAGAAAAGGAGAGAATAATGAGAAAACATGGAAAACTGAAAAACAATATATATAGTAGAAGTAATTGCAAATATTTTATTAATGAAAATATGTCTAAAGTCATATTGAAAAGACAGAGACAGCCTCTTCAATAAGTGGTGCTGGGAAAGCTGGACAGGTAGATGTAAAAGTATGAAATTAGAACACTCCCTAACACCATGCACAAAAGTAAACTCAAAATGGATTAAAGACCTAAATATAAGTCCAGACACTATCAAACTCTTAGAGGAAAACATAGGCAGAACACTCTATGACATAAATCACAGCAAGATCCTTTTTGACCCACCTCCTAGAGAAATGGAAATAAAACCAAAAATAAACAAACGGGACCCAATGAAACTTCAAAGCTTTTGCACAGCAAAGGAAACCATAAACAAGACCAAAAGACAACCCTCAGAATGGGAGAAAATATTTGCAAATGAAGCAACTGACAAAGGATTAATCTCCAAAATGTACAAGCAGCTCATGCAGCTCAATATCAAAAAACAAACAACCCAATCCAAAAATGGGCAGAAGACCTAAATAGACATTTCTCCAAAGAAGATATACAGATTGCCAACAAACACATGAAAGAATGCTCAACATCATTAATCATTAGAGAAATGCAAATCAAAACTACGAGATATCATCTTATACTGGTCAGAATGGCCATCATCAAAAAATCTAGAAACAATATATGCTGGAGAGGGTGTGGAGAAAAGGGAACACCCTTGCACTGTTGGTGGGAATGTAAATTGATACAGCCACTATGGAGAACAGTATGGAAGTTCCTTAAAAAACTACAAATAGAACTACCATATGACCCTGCAATCCCACTACTGGGCATATACTCTGAGAAAACTAGAATTCAAAAAGAGTCATGTACCAAAATGTTCATTGCAGCTCTATTTACAATAGCCAGGACATGGAAGCAACCTAAGTGTCCAACAACAGACGAATGGATAAAGAAGATGTGGCACATATATACAATGGAATATTACTCAGCCATAAAAAGAAATGAAATTGAGTTATTTGTAGTGAGGTGGATGGACCAAGAGTCTGTCATACAGAGTGAAGTAAGTCAGAAAAGAAAAACAAATACCATATGCTAACACATATATGGAATCTAAGAAAAAAAAAAAAGATCATGAAGAACCTAGGGGCAAGACGGGAATAAAGGTGCAGACCTACTAGAGAATGGACTTGGGGATGTGGGGAGGGGGAAGCGTGGGCTGTGACGGGGTGAGGGAGTGGCATGGACATATGTACACTATCAGGCGTGGAATGGATAGCTGGTGGGAAGTAGCCGCGTGGCACGGGGAGATCAGCTCGGTGTTTTGTGACCACCTAGAGGGGTTGGAGGGTGGGAGGGAGGGAGACGCAGGAGGGAAGTGATGTGGGAGCATGTGTGTGTGTATGACTGATTCACGTTGTTATAAAGCAGAAAGTAACACACCTTTGTAAAGCAATTATACTCCAATAAAGATGTTAAAAAAAGAAAAGAAAAGATAGAGCCTCACAGATTCATAAAAAACAAAAATCTGTTTATAAGAATAACTAAAAGTTACAGAACTACTATCAATAAAGACATATAAATATTAGAAAAAACTTAAAGGGATATTAAATATGGAAATATTAATGAGCCTTAATGTAATTACTGATGCAAAACATTAGAGGGGAAACCATTTATATTGATTAAGATATGAAGAGATTGTATTTGTTAGGCTAGGTATTATGCAACAAATGTTTATTTTTCACTCAAGTCACAATCTGATATTTAATGGTAGGTTTCCACATTGTAATTCAGTTATCCCTGATCTTTCCATTTTTGCTCCTTCCATCTTCACCATTTCCCTGAAGAGCCCTCTTCCTCCTCTACATTTTGATGAATGAAGAGAAAGAGCAAAAATAAAAGCATACCTATATACACATAGTTAAGTATGAGTATATATTGTGCATACACACATAAACACATATGTGTATATATAAACATAGCTTATATTACATTGTCTCAAAATGCAAAAACCACTATTATCTATGTTCTGTCACTACTGATATAATTGTTATTACAATCTTAAAGGTCAGTGAAAGCACCATAAAAACTGTTTATAGAATCCTATTCGAGTCAAAGTTACAACTCCAGTCAAGTGTTTTGTTGCTGTTGGGTGGATGGTTTTGCCTTAGAAAAAAAAAAAAAAGAAGTTTGAAAAGCATGAAAAGAACCTGTTACAGTAGGTGAGATTTAGGTAAGTATTTCTAATTAAAAGTATTTATAGTCTTTAAAATAAATAGCTTAGTAAGTTGTCACATTTTCCCCCAATATTCTTAGAAATAAACAACACTAGTATTTTAGGCTTCATTTTACTGCATTTGTATTCAGGTTAGAGGGCTTGAATGGATGAAATTCTCTAGCATTCTGATTATTCAGACAAGTATTCTAGCTCATGGAGAAGGAAATGAGATGTTATTACCTCATATTTCACCTTTTCATTGCTGGCAGAAAAACCTAAGACATGCATTGAGCTTATCAAACACAACTCGCACTGTTTGTTTTTCTGTTTCCTCATTTATGAGCTTTTTGAGGAAAAGCCCAACTTTTTAATATCTTCGTACTTCAAGTGCCTAGCACAGTACCTGAACATAATGGATTTTGGAATCGTTTATTTGGTGAACTTCATATAAGAAGATTAGACCAAGAACAGGGGACATTTTTTAAAAAGAAGAAAAATGGTCTCTTGACTTCACCTTTCCTCCTTACGACATTTATCCCTACTAGAACTCCTAGCCCTTGGCTCTTAAAATACATTGGTCCTATTTCATCTAACATTAGCTAAATCTTTATTTCAACAAGCAGGAATATCGGTGTCAATATCAACTGTGAAAGTGAGTCACTATGTATGTTAACTGCCAGCGCAGAGGCCGAGGACTGCTAATTTTTAAAAAATGCATTTTTGAAAAAAATTCTTCCTGTTTTATTCCAAATCTGTGTGCAGATATTTCTTACTGTGATGCTGAACCTCCTGACAGAGATGGCATTTTCTTTCTAGTCAACAGCTAGCCTTCTCCTACATGTGGTAAAATACTAAAGAATTTAAGTATTCACACTGATAATTCGTTAATCTGACCTCTAGCAAAATGTGGATTTCTGGAGTTTATCTGTCTCTCCATGCACAAGCTTCCCCATGATTTATATGTTCTGCAATGAATCCTACTTTCCAATCTTCTTGTCACCAATTTTATTCTCTGAGCAGTCTTTTCTGTCGTTCTCTCTGGAGTCTCATTTCAGTCTGCCTCATAAAAAATATATTAGTTATCATCCTAAAAGACTCTCAGCTTCTGTTTCTGTGCCCATCTACATGCAGACTGCTCTAAAAGGCGTCACTGGCTCTGCTAGCTAGAGTTTACTGGGGTCCAAGATTATTATTCAAGGTAGCGTCTCTGGGCCCCAGTGATCCCCTGGCCTTGTGCTAATGGATTTTCTCCTAAAGATGCAAATAACGGCTGCCTGAATTCCTGTCTTAATTGCCTCAAAATGAGGCAATCTGGCATCCTTGCAGAGCCATAAATAATCCTCTGAAACTACTTGCAGAAATGCTCTATCAAGATGTTTTTTTGGGACTTGATGATAAAAAATGTTCAGTGCCAAGTTGCCAGCATAAACCAGATCACATCTGTAGAAGGGGGTTTGCTGAAGGGACCTTCTCCCGAGTCTTCCCTTTTACTCTGGGTGTAAAAATCACCTTCATTTATTAATATTACCCTTGTAGTGATGTGAGGATTCAAACACTATCCAAAGAGCCAATATAAAGTTAGGACTTTATGAAAATGAAAGTGGGGCTTCATTTCTGCTGCAGTCAGATCAACTGTGCTAATTTTTTTTTAAACCGTACTGAGAAAACTACAATCTAACACTATTTAAACTTACTTTTCAAAACTGTCCAAGACCACACTACAAGCGCTTTGATGATTTATACTTGGAATTAGGGGAGTAAATAGGGTTAAATCAGAGTGATAAAGAGTTCCTGACTAAATATTCAATTTGACTACTACCTATTAAATATTATAAAATGTAGCTGACCCATTATAGAAAATTAAATGCAAGGAAAAAGGGTGTTAATGTTAACTAAGCCTAAATATTTATAATTAACATTTACATTTATCATTATGTACTCAGATGTACAGTCTCTGAAACACAGTAGTAAGAACTCAATAAATATTTAACCCATGAATTAATGAATATGACTTTTAATATCATCTTTAGTTCCCCTGATAGTTTCATAGGCATTCACCTAGACAGTAACTTGACATTCATCCAGAAACCAAATTTCTGCAATCTTAGCCATGTGGAATGGAATCAAGAACCCCAAATACTGCTTGTGAGACTATTATACAATTTTTGGTATTCAAAAATGGGTAACTCTGATATCACAAATTTCAAATATTAAACTGTTTAAGAAGAAAGTGTTTAAGATGAAAAAGATGCAAAACAGAACTTCTTAACATTATTGAGTGTGGGCAAACAGAGAAGCAAATTTCAATAATGTAAAATATTCATTTTCACTGAAATTTTATATCATGTTAAACCTAGATATCTAAGTTATCTTTTTCATTAAGAAGACCATGATGAACAGGGAATCCTGGAGAAGAAGACTGCTTTGCACCTACCTAACAAAGCTTAAAAGCAAACCTCAAGAATATTAAACAAAGTGCAAGTAACTTTACTGAAAAAAATGTTCAACACAATTTAAATAAATGCAATTTATTACCAAGAATCCAAATAAGATTGATACTGTCCAGCATCCAAATTTCCAGACAAGCTAGAAAAATGAAATAGGAAAATATGACCCATAACTAGGATAAGATTCAATCACTGCAAGCCAACTCAAAAATTATATGGGTGAAGTAATTTTTAAATTGTAAGTTCTAATTAAAATTTTATTGTTAAAACAGAGATCCAGAAAAGAAAAGTGTCTTATATAATAATGGGAAAAGAAGAGAAAACACAAACCTGGTAAGAGAGATGAGCAATTAAAAAAAAAAAGACACAAGTAGAAATTCTATAAAAAATAATAGCAATATTATTATATTGTAGTGTTTATAACATATGTAGAAGTAAAATAGACATCAACAATGCAGATAATGGGAGAAGGAAGACAGTAGTGGACTAAAATAAACATATCCATAATACCATTAAATGTTTTTATCAAACATAGCTTTTTAGAACTATAATGCCAGCTACATATGGAATTTTAAATTTTGTAGTAGCCACACTAAAATTAAAAAAAAAAGATGAATGATGATATTGAGCACCTTTTCAGTCTTCATCATTTTCTTGCAACTCAATATTCATATTGTTCAAGACGGGTTGCCTGAGAAACACTTTCTTATGGTGATTACTTTTATCCTATGCTTTTCTCAGCACCAAGATTCTCCTGGTGACAATAAGTTATCATGGACAGAGAGGAACACACAGATGGTAACACAGACAGAATACAACCCTCCCTTTCCCTCCACAACTCTAATTTTCATTTTTTAAGTTAGTAAAGCTATTTGTTTATTTATTTATTTTTATACAGGTTTAGTAAAGCTATTTAATATCATCACTTCTGATGTTCTTTAAAATTCCAAAATAATAATGCAAATCCATACATAATTAATTATCCCAAAATAATCAAAAACAACAGCTAACAAAAAATTCTGCTCTGTGAAGTGAATATTGTTCTACTTTAAAAATCACTCACAATGTCTTAATATGTGTATAAAATGAACTTTGTTAAAGATGTGTAAGCAAAATAGGGAAAACATAAATCTTTCCATCTCAGAACATTTGTACAAAACGTAGTTGCTTTTATTAAACTAGACTGAAAAGAACTGTCCTGCATGGAAGCAACCTAAGTGTCCATCAAGAGATGAATGGATAAAGAAGATGTGGCACATATATACAATGGAATATTACTCAGCCATAAAAAGAAACGAAATTGAGTTATTTGTAGTGAGATGGATGGACCCAGAGTCTGTCATACAGAGTGAAGTAAGTCAGAAAGAGAAAAACAAATACCGTATGTTAACACATATATATGGAATCTAAAAAAAACAAATGGTCATGAAGAACCTAGGGGCAAGATGGAATAAAGACACACACCTACTAGAGAATGGACTTGAGGATATGGGGAGGGGGAAGGGTAAGCTGGGATAAAGTGAGAGAGTGGCATGGACATATATACACTATCAAACAAAAATAGCTAGAGGGAAGCAGCTGCATAGCACAGGGAGATTAGCTCGGTGTGTTGTGACCACCTAGAGGGGTGGGATAAGGAGGGTCGGAGGGAGGGAGACACAAGAGGGAAGAGATATGGGGACACATGTATATGTAGAGCTGATTCACTTTGTTATAAAGCAGAAACTAACACACCATTGTAAAGCAATTATACTCCAATAAAGATGTTAAAAAAAAAAAAAAACTGTCCTGAAATCTCAGAACCATGCAATTCTCATCACTTTCTTTCTTTTTTGTAAGACATGAAGGGAAGAGCAAAACCAAAATAATTCCAGACATATTCCAGTTGGGGTGTATGGGGTGGGGAGAGATGGAATTCATTCAACCACTCAATAGAATCCACCCTATCTTAAGGAACACTATGATGTTCTCTAAGGTGAGAAGTTTTATAAGCTTCAAATACCTTTAACTTCAAGTAGATGCTTATATATATTCAAGATGTGACTTCCTCGACAGTTATGAAAGTTTTTCCATAAAACATTTAGGATTCTGTCAGATGATATGCCTGCTAAATGTGACTCTTTCATAATACATAAAGGGCCTACTAATACCGTAGACCAGCCTTAACAAACTTTTCCTGTAAAGAGCCTGATAGTAAATAGTTTAAGCTTTGTGGGTCATATAGTCTCTGTCACAACCTCAGAAGTCCTTGCTTGGCACAATAGGTAGAAAAAGACCAGAAAAGGGACCATGCAAGCTGAAACGATGCAAAGAAATCTTAGTAATTAATGGGTAAAATTGAGATTGTTTTGTAACCTTTAAAGTTTTTGTCAAAACATTAGTCAATTGTAAGTGTATAAGAAAATGAAAAAAATAGTAAAACTAATATTTATTTAGTACACTGTGACTTCAAACATTGAAATCATTGAGAAAATGTTCTACTTCTTCTTAAAAAACTTACCCTGGTTGTGATAGTGTACTGTAGTTTGGGAAGATGTTACCATTGGGTGAAGAGCACTCGGGATCTCTCTGCATTATTTCTTAACACTGCATTTGAATTTATAGTTATCTGAAAATTAAACAAAGATTGATAAAAAAAAAACTTGGGAATAGTTTGAACAATGCTTGCTTTCTTCTTGTTATTGTATAACTAATTATATGGAATGGGCATCTTTTTTGTTTTGTTTTGTTTTTTTAAAGATTTAGGGACTTCCCTAGTGGTCAAGTGGTAAAGAATCCACCTTCCAGTTCAGGGGATGCAGGTTCGATCCCTGGTCAGGGAACTAAGATTCCCCATGCCGTGGGGCAACTAAGCCCATGAGCCACAACTACTGAGCTTGCACACCTCAACTAGAGAGCCCACGTGCTCAGTAGTTGTGGCATGTGGGCTTAGTTGCCCTGCGGCATGTGGGATCTTAGTTCCCTGACCAGGGATCGAACCCGCATCCCCTGCATTGGAAGGCGGATTCTTTACCACTGGACCACC
Source organism: Monodon monoceros (assembly GCF_005190385.1). Lineage (NCBI taxonomy): Eukaryota > Metazoa > Chordata > Mammalia > Artiodactyla > Monodontidae > Monodon > Monodon monoceros. Next base: position 87,189,105 of record NW_021703772.1, on the reverse strand, counting down.
AGGGAAGTCCCAGAATGGGCATCTTTTCTGTGCCTTGGTGGACTGCCATGCTTCTTTCTAAGTTTGTATCAGCTTCCAACAATTCATCCTTTACTCTTTCAAAGTCATAAAATGTCTCCAAGAATTTGCCTATTGTAAAGATTTTGCCAGCATCTGAGACATCTTCCAATTATCCATTTTAAAAAATTTTTTACTGGAGTATATTTGCTTTACATTTTTTAAACTATCACATGAATTCATCACTAGGAAACAGGGAAGCAGCACGACATACTTTTTGTCTCTGTGTGTACTGAACAGTTGATGCTGACTGGTTACTGATTATGATATACGTTTGTTATTTACATATTGATGTGGGGACCAAAGAGCTTGCAGCAAAGTCTTTGATTTATGTAATTACAGTTAATGTACCGTGGTAACTAAAACTTGAACCATGTTCTTGAGAGATTTGTGTTATCTAACTAAATTGGTTTAGTTAAAATTTGTGCACATCAGAACCATGCAAAGCAAGAACCGCCTATACTCAACCCTGCCACACAGTGTGAAAGCAGCTGAAGACAATATGTAAACATATGGGCACCGCTGTGTTCCAGCAAAACTTTATTTACAAAAATAGAGAGCTGGCATGATTTGGCCTGAGGGCCATAGTTTGAGTCTGCTGAGTTATATGGCCCAAGCAGCAAGTCTTCTTGCACTGTTGTTATATTACAGAGTGGGCCTGCTACAACCCCCTTTCTTGCATAGCCCCTTATCCAAAGCTGGCTTCTGTGTCACCAACTCAGTGAGTAGAAGCAGTATTCCCAAGTGTGAAATATGCTGTCTTCATAATCTCAGAAGCCAAACAAGGGCCATGTTTCTTCCTCAGTGTTGGGATGTACTAGCTACAATAACGTGTTCTTTTTTTTTTTTAAACATCTTTATTGGAGTGTAATTGCTTAACAATGTTGTGTTAGTTTCTGCTGTATAACAAAGTGAATCACCTATACATATATATATATATAGCCTCATATCCCCTCCTTCTTTCGCCTCCCTCCCACTCTCCATATCCTACCCCTCTAGGTAGTCACAAAGCACCGGGCTGATCTCCTTGTGCTATGCAGCTGCTTCCCACTAGCTGTTTTACATTTGATAGTGTATATACGTCAATGCTACTCTCTCATTTCATCCGAGCTTACCCTTCCCCCTCCCCATCTCCTCAAGGTACCACATCTTCTTTATCCATTCATCTGTCAATGGACATTTAGGTTGCTTCCATGTATTGGCTATTGTGAATAGTGCTGCTATGAACATAGGGGTGCATGTATCTTTTTGAATTATAGTTTTGTCTGGATATATGCCCAGGAGTGGGATTGCTGCATCATATAGTAATTCTATTTTTAGTTTTCTGAGGCACCTCCATACTGTTCTCCATAGAGGCACCCACCAATAGTGTATGAGGGTTCTCTTTTCTCCACATCCTCTCCATCATTTGTTATTTGTAAGACATTTTAATGATGTCCATTTTCACCAATGTGCGGTGGTACCTCACTGAAATTTTGAATTGCATTTCTCTAATAATTAGCGATATTGAACATCTTTTCTTGTGCCTATTGGCCATCTGTATGTCTTCGTCGGAGAAATGTGTATTTATTTAGGTCTTCTGCCCAGTTTTTGATTGGGTTTTTTTTGTTGCTGTTGTTGAGTTGTATGAGCTGTTTGTATACTTTAGAAATTAAGCCCTTGATAGTTGCATAATTTGCAAATATTTTCCCCCATTCTGTAGGTTGTCTTTTCGTTTTGTTTATGGTTTCCTTGCTGTGCAAAAGCTTATAAGTTTGATTAGGCCCCATTTAAAGACACAGACATAGAGAATGGACTTGAGGACACAGGGAGGGGTAAGGGTAAGCTGGGACGAAGTAAGAGAGAAGCAATGACATATATACACTACCAAACGTAAAATAGATAGCTAGTGGGAAGCAGCCGCATAGCACAGGGAGATCAGCTCGGTGCTTTGTGACCACCTAGAGAGGTGGGATAGGGAGGGTGGGAGGGAAACGCGAGAGGGAGGAGATATGGGGATATATGTATATCTGATTCACTTTGTTATACAGCAGAAACTAACACAACACTGTAAAGCAATTATACTCCAATAAAGATGTTAAAAAAAATAAATAAACGTGGGTGCAGAGAGAGGAGGCAGCTGAGGGGTAGAGAACTCTGGAGAGCAACAACACACAGGCAGCAACACCAAGTAGGTGCTGGGTTGGGGGGTGGTCAAGGGTTGAGGACATAGCAGGAGTCAGCCATGACCTGGGGGGCTTCAAAGCAGTCTTTGTCCGATAGTACTGAGAAACCAAGGGGCTGAGCAGATTTAATAGAAGAAAATGCTAACTCTTGTCGGGATGCTCCATTCAAGACCAGGAGGCTGAAAGCTGACAAGTTCTTGCAGGTGACCTACGGTGCATCCAAATAAACTTCCCATTTGCTCGGCAATATGCAACAAGCCTCTGTGTCTCTGCTCCCAGGAAACAGGAGTTTCAAGAAGATAACTTCTTCACCAACAGTGAAATATCAGAAAGGGAATGTAAAAAACAATACCTTTTAAACTCACACACCAAAAAATAAAATATTTAGGAATAAATCTGATCAAGGAGGTGAAAGACTTATACACTGAGGACTATAAAACATTAATAAAGGAAATTGAAGAGGATTCAAAGAAATGGAAAGATATTCCATGCTCTTGGGTTGGAAGAATTAATAGTGTTAAAATGGCCATACTACCCAAAGCAATCTACAGATTTAATGTAAGCCCTACCAAATTACCCATGACATTTTTCACAGAACTAGAACAAATAATCCTAAAATTCACGTGGAACCGTAAAAGACCCTGAACTGCCAAAGCAATCCTGAAGAAAAAAGAACAAAGCAGGAGGCACAACCCTCCTAGACTTCAGACAATACTACAAAGCTACAGGAATCAAAATAGCGTGGTATCGGCACAAACGCAGACATATAGATCAATGGAACAGAATAGACAGCCCAGAAATAAACCCACATAGCTATGGTCAATTAATCTTTGACAAAGGAGGCAAGAATATAAATGGGAAAAAGACAGTCTCTTCAGCAAGTGGTGCTGGTAAAGTTGGACAGCTGCACATAAATCAATGAAGTTAGAACACACCCTCACACTACACACAAAAATAAACTCAAAATGGCTTAGAGGCTTAAACATAAGACATGACACCATTAAACTCCTAGAAGAGATCATACGCAAAATATTCTCTGACATAAATCGTACCAATGTTTTCTTAGGTCAGTCTCTCAAAGCAATAGAAATAAAAACAAAAATAACTTGTTCTTTCTTAATCATGGTTATATTTTGGCACATTCCAGTCCACTTCACTAATATGGGTAGCTCCTAAATCTTCAGAGGTTTTAAACTTGACTACATGATGTTTGCCAAAGTTGCTAACATGCTACTTCTCACTCATCATATCCAACTAACACAATGCCAAGCATGTAGTAACATTCTACAGAATACCTATCGAATTCTGGCCCCTTTGGACTATAGTATAATAGACATAAGGAGAGTTAACATACCCTAGGGCAAGATGATTAATATATACTCTTGTTCATTCCATGTGAATGTCAACTGCCTCTGACTCACCTTCCTGATAGGAATGAAAAAGAATATTTTCTTCAGATAATGACTACATATCATATACCTAAAGTTATGCTAATGTGTTCTAACCACTTAAACAACAAAAAAAGCAATTGGAGTTACCCTTTAGGTAAATTTCTGATAGCCCATTCTCAAATTTCAGGATCAGTCTGGCTTTTATAGGGGTTACACTAGTAAATTAAATGAGAACATGAAAGAGACTATAACTCCTGCATTCTTTAAGATTCTAAGGGTGACACTGATCTCTGCCATTTCCCACCGGGACGTGACTCTAGGTTTTGATTTACTACTGTGACCAAGTTGTGAAAGGACAGTTCCAGGAACTTCCTTTGACCTTTCCATTATAACTCTTACCTCATAGAAATCAATAGGAGTGTATAGCAATTTTAATACATGGCTTCAAAATTCTGGGCTTCCCTGGTGGCGCAGTGGTTCAGAGTCCGCCTGCCGATGCAGGGGACACGGGTTCGTGCTCCGGTCCGGGAGGATCCCACATGCCGCGGAGCGGCTGGGCCAGTGAGCCATGGCCGCTGAGCCTGCGCGTCCGGAGCCTGTGCTCCGCAACGGGAGAGGCCACAGCAGCGAGAGGCCCGTGTACCGCCAAAAAAAAAAAAAAAAATTCTTTCACCCTCTTCCCATTCTCTCACTTTTAAATCTCAGTAGTTTGTGACTAATTTGACCCAGAGAAGACAGTTGAAGTGATATTATATGTCTTTAAGGGCTAGATATTATATGTCTTTAAGGGCTAGCTCAGAAAAAGACAGGCATTGTCTAACCTGCTCCCCATGGGATGCTTGCTCTGGTAGAAACCATCTACCATGTAAGAAGTCCAAATACCCTGAGAATACCAGGCTAGAGAGTCAGAATGCACTACTCTAGATGATAGCCTCAGCTGAGCTCTTAGCCAAGAGCTAGCATCACCTGCTATCCAGGCAAGTGAGCCAGCTTGGCTATCTAATCCAGCTGACCCTTTAGACGACTGCAGCCTCAACCAACATCTAACTGCACCAGCATGAGAAGTCCTAAGAAAGAACTGCCCAGCTGAGCTCTTCCTGAATTCCTGACCCACGAAACATGTGAAAAATAAAATGTTCACTTTAATCACTAAATTTTGGGATAATTTGTTACATGCAACAATAACATGCCAACTAACAAGGACGTACATTTTAATTATATTTTGGGGGACTTGGGAAATTACTAACAGGTGCATCTGTGGAACAAGTGGAACCAGAGTAAAATAAACCATGTTTATTTATTATCTATTATCTCACCACCATATACTCCCAGGGCATGGTTACTGAGTAACCACAGAGCAAAAATGGGGGAATCATTACCTACTTATGATGTTACTGGGTGTTAGAGACCCAGCCTCGCATTCAGTTTGTGGGTTTGGGGTCTGTAAACCAATTCAAGTTGAACTACCATGGATACTGTTTATTTTGTTTCCTTTTATAAATCAAGCAACATCATTGTTGACTGCCCATATAACTTATTCCCAGGAGCATTGTGTTCTATTTTTAAAAAATATTTATTTATATGTTTCTATTTTATTTGGCTGTGCTGGGTCTTAGCTGTGGCATGTGGGACCTTTAGTTGCGGCATGTGAACTCTTAGTTGCAGCATGTGGGATCTAGTTCCCTGACCAGGGATCGAACCTGGGCCCCCTGCACTGGGGGCATGGAGTATTAGCCACTGGACCACCAGGGAAGTCCCAGCATTGTGTTCTATTAAAAATCACTGTAGAGATGGTTGGTCTGGTCCCTGACTTCTACTCTGACTTTGACACATATTTCAATAATTTCACTCATCTTTCTCCTTACAATTAAACCCTGCCACCTGGTCTCTATTCATCTGGCATTCCATCACCTTCCTTTCAATCAGATAACATCATATTTTAAAATCATTCCTAGCCTACAGAGTATAGCCATCACAGATATTTACACTGCTGGTGCACTCCTCACTCCCATATTTCTTAGCACTTTGCTAAGCGAATTGTACTCAGGGTTCCCAAAAGGTTTTGCAGATTTATGTACCATACGCACTCTAACTGCCTGTGTTGGTGAGCATTTTACCTTTTCCTGCTGTTTGCCGGGGAATCTCTTCATTTGTCTTTATTTAGTGAGGGCAAACACTTTTTCCAAACTTTCACAGGCCAGCCTGTATTATATCAGCATCATCTCTCAATGTCCCTGAAAAAGTGTTTAATTCTATGTTACAGGGGTGTGTTCCCATATGAAGAAACTCTCTTTTAAATCAGTTTTTTAGGCTGCCCTTCTGGATTCAGCACCCTCAGATCCAACTTCACATGTACTTTCCAGGTTCCTGACTGTAATCTTGGCTAGGTCCTGCAGTTTCTTGGCACTTAGTCATTTATTCTCCTTTAGCAGAAACTTCCCCAGCCAATTTATCCTATAATCTGACCCTAGTTAAAAGTCTTCTGGCAAGCAGCAGAAGTGGGAGTATAGCCTGAGGAAGGCACGTGTTGTCTTGCAAGCAAAGGTGTCTGCATCATCATTATGCATAGATAAAATGCTAGTCGTTGACAAAGAGGAGTGGAGCATTTCTGAATGCCCAAAGAGTTTTAGGTGATCTCCGGTGTCAAGGTTCTAGAAACCATTGACCCAGACATTAACACCCTTAATCTCAGGGTTCTACTCTTTCCCCATCAGAGCCCAGATCATAGCATGGCTGACTTGTTGGGATCCCTCTAGCTTTCTAATTCAATCCTGAGCCTGTTCTTCACCTTTTTTCTGCTCTCTAGTATTAGAAAGTGAGTCTTTTTATATATTTCCAAGGAGGCGCTGTGACTTTCATACATAGCCTTAAGACAATGATCAAGCACATCTACCATTGTCTTTTTCCAATACATTGATTCAACCCAGCAAGAGCCATCTAATCCCATACATTATAATATCTACTTCCTGTTTACTTTTTAAATGCCTGAGACATTGTATTGCCCAGTGGAAAGTAAACACATACTTTCCACTTGTTTACCTCTGGTAAAAAGTTCAATAATTGCACTGCTATAGCATACCAGGGCTTATTAGTACTCCCCCGACTACCAGTAATAGGAGTCACGGTGCTGGCCAACCAGCAGGTACTCCAGTCCTAATATCCCACTTTACAGTTCACTCTTTAGGATCACTCTTGGCACCCACTGACTTAGGTCAGCATCCTCAGAAACAATATCGAAGACAGGACTTTGCATTCAGGAGCTGTACTAGGGAGGATATATTGGGACAACACCTGTAAGGAAGTGAAGGGGGCAGGACTGAAGAGAGAGAGAATTGGAATGTGATGCAGATGCAAAGAGGTCTCAACCAGTCCTGCGCCCATCTATGGAATGGGTTGGCCCTTCAGAATTGTCCCAAATTCAGTAATAGTTCCAGGCCCTCCAGACCGCATGCACCAATCACTGAATGCAAATTGACTGCAGCAATGTGCATGACCTTGGGAGAGTCAGCTTCCCCAGGCTGAGGGTAATTTCCAAAGTGATCGAATAATGAACCATCTGCAGCCAATATTCATGACTACTGGATGAATGAATGTCTCCGGACCAAGAGGCATATGCAAAGAAGGCAATGCACATATTCACTGGGAATCTGTTTTCAGCAAGGAACTATAGTTGCAAATGACTCTGTGTCAAAGAGCCCTTATGATGATTGTGGCAGGACAAAAGTATGTAACAATAGAATACAGAGAGCATGTGCAACTAAATTAGAGAGAGGCAGTGCCTGCAGCCGTTCCCAGTAAAAGTAAAGCAATCAACTAAGATTTTGAAGTTTGCTGTACAATGCAAAACTTTGTACTTAAAGGATGTTATTTTGAATAAATGCAAAGGTAAGAATCAAAAGTTGTCTTCAAGTAGTAATAAGGCTCCTACATGCCAGAATAGAACAGTGTGGAAATCAGAAGAGAAATAATACAATGGGCATTTCCAGAGAGAAAAGGTAACCTAACCAAAGCTTTACAGAAATGCAACCCTTATACTTCCTCCCTGATTAGAGCTCTCATCACGTACTTTGTGGAACAGAAATCAGAACCTCACTAAAGGGTGTATCCAAAGGGACATAGTTACTATTCTCTTCCACTCCTAGAGTCTGGACAGATGTAATTATCAATTTATAGTCCATATTGAACAATCCTCAAGTTAATGAATGCCTTTGGAATGCTTAAATTTCTCAACCTTGGCCAGACCAACTCTGCCCGATTGTGGCAGTCAGTTTTCTATGATCCTGAATAGACAAAATCAGGTAGCCTCCACATACAGCTCTAGTTTTCTAAGTGAGTCTTAGCCTTGACTCTGTCTAGATTGGCTACCTGTAAAAACCATTGCTGCAATGACAAGGATTTTGATATATTTAACTCTTAAAAAGATAAAAAAAGCAAGTTGGAATGAAATTGTTTAAAATAAACTACATTGAGAGAATCAGAAATACTTTAGTAATATATAAGTTTATAAAATAATTTTATTGGCAAGAATTTGGAGAGAGGGAACATCAGAATCTTTCTTTCTCTAGGTTATAAGCAACGCAAGGGCAGGGTTTTACCGTATCATGTTCACTTTTATAGTCACGTTAATTAGCGAGTTTGACACTCACTGATATTTGTTCAGTGAAGTTAACACATGCCTCAGAAATATTTCAATATAATTGTCTTATGGGTCTCCAAAGCCTTGTGTCTCTGATATTCTTGATTCTAAAACTTGTTCTGCTTTGACATTTGGCTTTAGGCTTGTCATATCGCTCTCTTCCCTGTTTGTGACCTGACATACAGCTCTGGCCATTTAACGTCATTTCCTACCTCTTATTGCCTGAGACAGGTCCTCCTTCAGTGTTCTTCTGTCCTAAGTTCAGCCAAGGCTTTTTACCATACAACATTGACCTTCAAATCTGTGTGGTGGAGCCCTTTTTCTTCTCTGCTGATTGAAGGCAGAAGGAAAAAAATTTCTACCCTGTCAGCTCTTTGCTAACCTAATGGATTTCCATTGCTTATAACTTTGGCTGTCTAAATTTAAAGTCATGCTTTCAACTCTGAAATTCAAAAAGTGTAAGTGAATGTCCAGGGTCATTTAACTAGTATAGAGAGTTTATGAAGAAATATCAACTTTTGATAATATCAACGTGTAACAACTTCATTTATGCAAACACTATGTAGTGAGTCTCTTAATATTTTGAAATTGTCATTAAATTTATAGTCATTTCTCAGTAATTAGAAGAGTTTTGTTTTGTTTTGTTTTGCTCTATGCGGGCCTCTCACTGTTGTCGCCTCTCCCGTTGCGGAGCAACAGGCTCCGACGCGGAGGCTCAGAGGCCATGGCTCACGGGCCTAGCCGCTCCGCGGCATGTGGGATCCTCCCGGACTGGGGCGCGAACCCGTGTTCCCTGCATCGGCAGGCGGACTCTCAACCAGTGCGCCACCAGGGAAGCCCAGAAGAGTTTTATTTCCATATTTAATATGCTGTTCCATTATTTTGAAAATTTTTCACATTCAACTAGTTTCAAACTTTCTTTCTGCCTCCCACTATGCCAGGTAAAATCTCTTGTGGCTTTAGTGCTTTGAAGGAGGAGCAGGGAGAGGGACGATACGACATTATCACTATTTACACACTCCTTTCCTCCCTTTTCTAGTGCTAGTTATTCGAGGTGGAAGGAGGAATAGAGAGGGAAAATGAGAGTGTTCCTTGACTTAACTGGGAGTGGTGGCAATCTGGTTGAGTTGATTATTGTTGTTTCCCTGGATAACTGAAACTGGCTACACTTATTTGCTATGTCACAGTTACCTAAATGTTGGCTCTCTTGGGAACCACACCTATCGGCTATTAAGAATCCCTTCCAAGGTGGTGTTCAATGGCCCAATTCCCTAATGTCAGAGACAAGGCTCTGTTTAGACCTGTTCCAAGACAACTCTTCCCCCACCAGCATCAGTCTATCCCAAAGTCTCTTCCTAATGAACTCCCTTCTTTCTCTTCAGCAGACATTGCCAAATGGCCAGGGACAAGCAGTGCCACTCAGCTCCCGCCTTTTTAGCTCTGCCATTTCTTTCTAATTCTCTGTCTGCCTGTGTAGTAAAGGAGCACAAAGGCAAGTGAGGGGTCTAAGCAGACAGCCATTGGAGAACAAAATTCTCTCTCCCTTTCTTTTGGAGACTTTTTTTTAAACATCTTTATTGGAGTATAATTGCTTTACAATGTTGTGTTAGTTTCTGCTGTGTAACAAAGTGAATCAGCTATACATATACACATATCCCCATATCTCCTCCCTCTTGCATCTCCCCCCCAAGCTCCCTATCCCACCCTCTAGGTGGTCACAAAGCACCAGGCTGATCTCCCTGTGCTATGCAGCTGCTTCCCACTAGCTGTCTATTTTACATTTGGTAGTGTATATATGTCAATGCTACTCTCTCACTTCATCCCAGCTTATCCTTCCCCCTCCCCGTGTCCTCAAGTCCATTCTCTATGTCTACGTCTTTATTCCTGTCCTGTTCCTAGGTTCATCAGAACCACTTAATTTTTAGATTCCATATATATGTGTTAGCATACGGTATTGGTTTTCTCTTTCTGACTTACTTCACTCTATATGACAGACTCTAGGTCCATCCACCTCATTCTTAAAAAGCCATTCCCTTGGCTTTGGAAAGGGAAATAATCTTCTCCAATAACATTCACAATATTCCCACGATCCCTCATGAGAGCTCACACTTGGTTCCTCTACTTGGGTCACACTTTGGGGAAGACAGGAAGAATCCTACCCAGCCTCACTTGACAATGAGAAGTAAAATCAGCATCATAAGTTTCTAATCCTTTGTCCCTTAAGGGAAGCATGGTGAAGATGACCCACTAGGCATGGGCCAGGAGGGATGGACATGTGCTAGAGCTGACAGATCTTTTTAAATAGATCAAAGTCGAGAGGATTGGCTGAGATCTAGAGAAGTCTGGCCAGATGGCAGTCAAAGCAAGAAAAGATAGTGGGAGATAGCTAATATTAAAGTTAGGATCAGAGTAAGCTGATTCCTACGAAATGTCAGAAGGAAGTTCATCACCTAGGAAAACAATATATATAGCAATTTTAAAATAAATAAAACCCCATAAATTTATGTTTTGAGTACATCTGGATGTTCATATATAAAATGTATTTCTTACGCCACTACAAATTAGGTCAGATAAAAGCGGGGCACAAGTGGCAAGTATACAATAAGAGCATAAATTAAGTGGAAACTTTCTGGCATGTCACTAACTAACTGGAATCTTCACATCCAAGCCTTTCTAGATCTTTCACAGATGGAGATGAAGGGTTCTGGGGATTCCTGTGTGAGGTTTGAACAGCAGGACTGGGTTTATACCACTTTCAGTTCTGTTTAGGTGCCACCTCAGCTGCAAACGTTTCCTACCATATGCAGTGGCATGGCTGCTGCACTGCTCTGGCCCAATGTCTAGGCACATTTTCTGCCACTGTGGATGTGAATATTTAGCATTTCCCTTACAACCGTCACTGCCAATGTAACTTTCTGTGTTTGGTCTTAAAAACATTAGTGCTTTGTGCCCTTTCTCATATTCAGAAGCCTTAGCTATACAACACTTCAACTGCTATAGAGCTAAGGCCTCCCTCCTTCCAAACTTCTTTGTCCTGATCCAAAGGTGCTGGTGTGGGAGAAAGAACAGTATTTGTGGAGCAGTGACAGTGAGATTGTCTTCATGCCCATCATACTTTAGAACTTTTCCTTTCTAGTACACTGTCTGGAGAACTGGGAGTAACTTGATTATAAGGCAGATTAGGTGCATTAATCCTGGTGACTTAGTAATAGGGGATCTACTTAGTTGCCATGGATCATCCTAAAACTGATCCCAAGTGATCTTGTCCTGCAAACCATACAGATAAATTAGATTCTGCAACCTGCGAGACTTTAGGTCTTCACTCTGAGATTTGTGTCTCACATATTTTCAGTTTCCTTAAACTACATACACACATGTGCACTTATACACACAATATAATAAATTTCAGAGGCCAAGTGCATACTCAGTAAGGAAGAAGTCTAAAAATAAAAGTGCTATAAGGCACTGAAAAAGAACAACTAGGCCAGCATATTTCAAACATACTTTTCCCTATAAAGCCTGCTGTCAAAATAATTTCCTACTGATGCTACAAATAAAAATCTTTTTTCCTATTGTTCTTCACTTTTTTGAAAGAGCTAAAAGCCAATTGGCTCTGTTCATTTATAAAGACAATTCTGTCCAATTAACACAAAACTGTTCTAATTAATTAATGTCAATGGGAAATTATTCTATCAAATGAATTAACATCACAGAAAACGGCTTCTAATCATTCCGTGTCATAGAAAGTATTCTTTCAAAGGTATCTTTTAAGATATGTTTCTCTACATGCGCGTATACTGTTGATGTATTGTGGAATATAGTTTCTGCATTTAGTTTATTTATGACATTTACTGGGTGTGACTAGTAAACAATCTGAGACCATCATGTCTGATCAGGATGGAAGAACATGCAGATCAGTTTTGTGAATAAAAATGTCTATTGAAAAACAAATTGGGCAATGATGAGGGAAAGTAATCCTATTTATGTTTAAAGACAATTTTTACTTTTCTTTCCCTTCCATTTCCTGTTCTCTTCATGAAAAATTTAGTCCACAAGCATGAGGTGTGGCTGAGGACAGTAAGTGTCCATGCCAGGGGCAGTGGCACCATGCTCAGAATGGAATGTTGGAATCAGTGTGGGTAGAAGGGTATTCCCAGGTAATGTGGCCCAGTGAAGGGGATGAAAACCAAGCCTGCTGAGGAATGCCCACTGAAGGGGCAGTTTGATGCAGGGTGTCAGAACCAAAGCATGGTAAGGAGGGTATGCACATGGGATTACAGCTAGTTGTAGGATTTATTATTTAAGAAGGGTGGGAAGGTCGTTTACGTGGTGCATAGAGAGTAGCCTGTGTGGGACGGTGGACTCCAGGAGGGATGGGGAGGGTATCCACTGGGAGAGTGGGAGTCTTCAGGCCTCAAGCACAGTGAGCAAGGCATGTACAAGGCAGGGGGCTGCAAGGCGGTGTGACATGGGGTACTGGAGCCCATGGCAGGTAAGGAGGTGGCTAACCCAACGCAGTGTCAGTGTTTGAGTGGCCTAAGGGCGGCATTCCAGTGTGTGTAGAGGAGGAACTTGGCATAGAGTATCAGATCGTGAACAGTGTGAGGAAGATGTGTCTGGAAGGGTTATCTCTTCACTGGCTGTACGAGCCCAAGTGGCTTGAGGAGAGCATCTACATGAGATGACGGTCTAACAAGGGTGTTATGACTCTAGCCAGGTGAGAGTATCACCATCTGGGAGACCATTTCACCAGGAGGTAATGACCCCTAAGTGGGCTGAGGAGGCTGGAGTGAGGAGAATTTCCACATTGTGGGCAATCCCACTCAGGGAGTTGGAACAAAGGTGGGGAGAGAAGGGTATTCACATGTTGGAGGGAGCAGTGCAGCAAGGTATCAGAGCCCAAGTGCGACAAGAAAGTCATCTGTGCATGAAGAGGATGGTAGCAGTATTGTAAGTGCAGTTACACTGAGGGAGATTGATCACATAAATAAATGTTAGGTAGGGATAATGGGAACTGGGTCTCTTACCATCAGAAAAGAAAATTACAGATACAGAAAGGGAGGAAATTAGTGTTAATGCTATGGCATTATATTGAAACTAAAGATGTCTGTGTGAACTCCTGGTTTTCAATATAGAAAGAAACATAAAAATAAATAGAGGTGTAAATATGTGGTTATACATGTGTTTTCTAAATTTTCTATTGAGAAAGCCTGGAAGCAGGGACATCCCAATAGTAATAAATACACCTTAAACCCAGACTTGGTTTCTTAATTCTAGTCTCCCCTAGAAGAGATAGGACTCCTTGGAGAAAGGTCTGATCTAGAGGTAGAGCAGGAAGGGACATGAGCCTAGAACATCATCTTGTACCAGAAAACAATAAAAGGCTCAAATGATGAAGGGGCATGCCAAAAGGACACTTGGAGGGTTTCCATTGGCCAAATCTGGGACAACTGAGCCTCACAATAAATAATGATGTTAATGGATGACAGCCCACTAAATAAAACAGAAAGCCATGGTTCATAGTGATATACAAAAATAAATGAATAAATTGAATATTTGGATGGTGGAGAAGCATGGTAGACATCACTTTCATCAACTGATCAAAGTTAACATAGGACAAATTGAAATCTTGGGCAAACTAACAAGATGCAATAAGAAGAACACAATATTACTTCTGTGATATTCCTGAAATGTACAACCTGAATCTAACTGTGAGTAAACATCAGAGAAACTCAAATTGAGGGACATTCTATGAACTATCTGGCCTGTGTCTATGAAGATGCAGTGTTACAAAAGCCAAGGGAAGACTGAAAATGGTTTCATAATGAAGGGGACTAAAAGATTCAATGCACTACAGGATTCCAAACTGAATTTTTTTGCCACTAAGAACATTTCTCAAACAGTTGGTAAAACGTAGATGACAGTTTGAATTCAACTTTGTTGAGTAAATTGTTGTAATATGTCAATGTTAATTTCTCAATTTCAATGGTTGTATTGTGCTCTGTAGAAAAAATATTCTTGTTTTAAAAAAATACACACTAAAGTACTGAGGGGAGTGCTATGGGGCATCATGTAAAAAACTCTTTCAAATGAAAACAATTTACCTGTGCTATACCTGCAATTTTTCTATAGCTTGGAGATTGTTTCAAATAATAAATTAAAGAATAAAAGTTAAAAAAATAAATACAAGGCTTTACCAACATATACTGATTTAACTGAGAAAAAGAAATAGTAATTGGATGTTCTTTCCACTCTGCATATGATAGTGTGATGGAAAGAAGGCTATACAATAGAAAAATTACTGAATTGTGGGCCAGATAGCTTCAAGAACTTCCTCCAATTTTTATTCACTATGTGAAACTGGACAAGTCTACTTCAGGTCTCAGTTTTCTTCATGTAGCATGTGACATCAATGCTTACATTCTTTACATCAGTTCTTGTATTTGAGCTAAGAGGCTCAAAGGGGTTGTCTGTGAAAACATTTTGTAGACTATAAGGTGGCATAGAAAAGTCAGCATTAGGTACTAACATGGTCAAGCTGGGCTTAACCTGTGCTATTTGAGTCTACCGCAAAATTCCTGGTATGTTTGTTCAAAATCAATCAATTCAATTCTGAATCGATTAGTTCTTCTATTGGTCTGACCAATATCACACTCTACAGCTGTGCCATATGGCTCAAAGCGGGTGTGTAAGAATCTACGGTACTCCTACCTCTGGTCAGCACACTGCACTGAGGTTTCCTAACTCTGACTGTCAGACATTTTTGCACACACTCAGCAAAGCCGAGATGTATTTCTGCAAGTATTTGCTTCAAGATCGGTGAGCTAGCTAATGTCAGAACATTTTTTTCTGGCAAATCCAGCGTAACTTTGAAATTAAGAACACTTATATTTGATGTTAATAAGAGTCAAGCAACATGGACGTCCCTGGTGGCACAGTGGTTGAGAGTCCGCCTGCCGATGCGGGGGATGCGGGGGACGCGGGTTCGTGCCCCGGTCCGGGAAGATCCCACATGCCGCGGAGCGGCTGGGCCCGTGAGCCATGGCCACTGAGCCTGTGCGTCTGGAGCCTGTGCTCCGCAGCGGGAGAGGCCACAGCAGTGAGAGGCCCGTGTACCGCATAAAAAAAAAAAAAAAAAAGTCAAGCAACAAAATTTTTTCTCTTTATTTTGCAGTAAGCTTCTTTAGTAAATACAGAGTTTTTGTGTGTGTGGTTTTCGTTGTAGTTGTTGTTTTTGCAGAGTATTATATTTAACCATTTAAAAGATTAGAATATTAAGACCCAGAGAGAGAATTGGTTACCTTAAGGAAATATCCTCTGATGCTTGCATAGACTATACAATTACGATCTTTCTGTGAACATTGACTCTGATGTGGAATTTCTATCTTGATGCTACAAGGAGGGTCTATCAAAGGATCTGGTAATTCCTTCCCCCAAAATAACAAATATACACTTAAAATGGGCATTCATGGGAGAAACTATTTGCAAATGAAGCAACTGACAAAGGATTAATCTCCAAAATTTACAAGCAACTCATGCAGCTCAATATCAAACAAAACCAAACAACCCAATCCAAAAATGGGCAGAAGACCTAAATAGACATTTCTCCAAAGAAGATATACAGATTGCCAACAAACACATGAAAGGATGCTCAACATCACTAATCATTAGAGAAATGCAAATCAAAACTACAATGAGGTATCACCTCACACCAGTCAGAATGGCCATCATCAAAAAATCTACAAACAATAAATGCTGCAGAGGGTGTGGAGAAAAGGAAACACTCTTGCACTGTTGGTGGGAATGTTAACTGATAGAGCCCTACTATGGAGAACAGTATGGAGGTTCCTTAAAAAACTACAAATAGAACTACCATACGACCCAGCAATCTCACTACTGGGCATATACCCTGAGAAAACCATAATACAAAAAGTCATGTACCACAATGTTCATTGCAGCTCTACTTACAATAGCCAGGACATGGAAGCAATCTAAGTGTCCATCGACAGATGAATGGAT
The DNA here is from genome assembly GCF_005190385.1 of Monodon monoceros. NCBI lineage: Eukaryota > Metazoa > Chordata > Mammalia > Artiodactyla > Monodontidae > Monodon > Monodon monoceros. Next base: position 87,172,837 of record NW_021703772.1, on the reverse strand, counting down.
AAAGATGTGGCACATATATACAATGGAATATTACTCAGCCATAAAAAGAAACGAAATTGAGTTATTTGTAGTGAGGTGGAAGGACCTATAGTCTGTCATACAGAGTGAAGTAAGTCAGAAAAGAAAAACAAATACCGTATGCTAACACATATATATGGAATTTGAAAAAAAATAAGAATGGTTCTGAAGAACATAGGAGCAGGACAGGAATAAAGATGCAGATGTAGAGAATGGACTTGAGGACATGGGGAGGGGGAAGGGTAAGCTGGGACGAAGTGAGAGAGTGGCATGGACATATATACACTACCAAATGTAAAATAGATAGCTAGTGGGAAGCAGCTGCATAGCACAGGGAGATCAGCTTGGTGCTTTGTGACCACCTAGAGGGGTGGGATAGGAAGGCTGGGTGGGAGATGCCAGAGGGAGGAGATATGGGGATATATATATATATATGTATAGCTGATTCACTTCGTTATAAAGCAGAAACTAACACATCATTGTAAAGCAATTATACTCAAATAGAGATATTAAAAAAAAAAGGGCTTTCAACTGATGTCTATTGGCACAATTTTTGTTGTTGTTAAACCATAGCTCTTAACCAGAACAAGTACAAGCATCATTCTGAAACATATTGGGAATTGAGGGAAAAAGAAAACATCAATAATATTGTTTCTTTTTTTATTTAAAATTTTGAAATTTGGCTTATCATAGATTTCTGCATTAATTTTTATTTTTAAAAAAATAATGCATTAAGGCTTCCGGGAAGATGGCGGAAGAGTAAGACGCGGAGATCACCTTCCTCCCCACAGAAACACCAGAAATACATCTACATGTGGAACAACTCCTACAGAACACCTACTGAACGCTGGCAGAAGACCTCAGACCACCCAAAAGGCAAGAAACCCCCCACGTACCTGGGTAGGGCAAAAGAAAAAAGAAAAAACAGAGACAAAAGAATAGGGACGGGACCTGCACCAGTGGGAGGGAGCTGTGAAGAAGGATAGGTTTCCACACACTAGGAAGCCCCTTCGCGGCGGAGACTGCGGGTGGCGGAGGGGGAAGCTTCGGAGCCACGGAGGAGAGCGCAGCCACAGGGGTGCAGAGGGCAAAGCGGAGAGATTCCTGCACAGAGGATCGGTGCCAACCAGCACTCACCGGCCCCAAGAGGCTTCTCTGCTCACCCGCCGAGGCAGGCGGGGCTGGGAGCTGAGGCTCAGGCTTCGGTCAGAGCACCGGGAGAGGACTGGGGTTGGTGGCGTGAACACAGCCTGCAGGGGGTTGGTGCGCCACGGCTGGCCAGGCGGGAGTCCGGGAAAAAGTCTGGAGCTGCCGAAGAGGCAAGAGACTTTTTCTTACCTCTTCGTTTCCTGGTGCGCGAGGAGAGGGGATTAAGAGCGCTGCTTAAAGGAGCTCCAGAGACGGGCGCGAGCCGCAGCTAAAAGCGCGGACCCCAGAGACGGGCACGAGATGCTAAGGCTGCTGCTGCTGCCACCAAGAAGCCTGTGTGCGAGCACAGCTTACTATCCACACCCCGCTTCTGGGGAGCCTGTGCAGCCCGCCACTGCCAGGGTCCCGGGATCCAGGGACGACTCCCCCAGGAGAACACACAGCGCGCCTCAGGCTGGTGCAATGTCACGCCGGCCTCTGCCGCCGCAGCCCCTCCCCCCACACTCCGTGCTCCTCCCTCCCCCCCGGCCTGAGTGAGCAAGAGTCCCCGACTCAGAGGCTCCTTTAACCCCGTCCTGTCTGAGCGAAGAACAGACGCCCTCCGCGACCTACACGCAGAGGCAGGGCCAAATCCAAAGCTCAGCCCCAGGAGCTGTGAGAACAAAGAAGAGAAAGGGAAATCTCTCCTAGCAGCCTCAGAATCAGCGGATTAAAGCTCCACAATCAACTTGATGTACCCTGCAACTTTGGAATACATGAATAGACAAAGAATCATCCCAAATTAAGGAGGTGGACTTTGAGAGCAAGATTTACGATTTTTTCCCCTTTTCCTCTTTTTGTGAGTGTGTATGTGTATGCTTCTGTGTGAGATTTTGTCTGTATAGCTTTGCTTCCACCATTTGTCCTAGGGTTCTATCTGTCCATTTTTTTTTCTTTTAATAATTATTTTTTATATTAATAACTTTATTATATTTTATCTTACTTCATTTTATTTTACTTTATCTTTCTTTCTTTTTTCCTTCCTTCCCTCCTTCCTCCCTCCCTCCCTCCCTCCTTTCTTTCTTTCTTTCTTTCTTTCTTTCTTTCTTTCTTTCTTTCTTTCTTTCTTTCTTTCTTTCTTTCTTTCCTTCCTTCCTTTCTTTCTTTCTTTCTTTCTTTCTTTCTACTTCTACTAATTCTTTCTTTCTACTTTTTCTCCCTTTTATTCTGAGCTGTGTGGATGAAAGGGTCTTGGTGCTCCAGCCAGGAGTCAGGGCTGTGCCTCTGAGGTGGGAGAGCCAACTTCAGGACACTGGTCCACAAGAGACCTCCCAGCTCCACATAACATCAAACAGCGAAAATCTCCCAGAGATCTCCATCTCAACACCAGCACCCAGCTTCACTCAACAATCAGCAAGCTACAGTGCTAGACATCCTATGCCAAACAACTAGGAAGACAGGAACAAAACCCCACCCATTAGCAGAGAGGTTGCCTAAAATCATAATAAGTCCACAGACACTCCAAAACACACCACCAGACGTGGACCTGCCCACCAGAAAGACAAGATCCAGCCTCACCCACCAGAACACAGGCACTAGTCCCCTCCACCAGGAAGCCTACACAACCCACTGAACCAACCTTAGCCACTGGGGACAGACACCAAAAACAACGGGAACTACGAACCTGGAGCCTGCAAAAAGGAGACCCCAAACACAGTAAGATAAGCAAAATGAGAAGACAGAAAAAACAATGCAAATGAAGGAGCAAGATAAAAACCCACCAGACCTAACAAATGAAGAGGAAATAGGCAGTCTACCTGAAAAATATTTCAGAATAATGATAGTAAAGATGATCCAAAATCTTGGAAATAGAATAGACAAAATGCAAGAAACATTTAACAAGGACCTTGAAGAACTAAAGAGCAAACAAACAACGATGAACAACACAATAAATGAAATTAAAAATACTCTAGATGGGATCAATAGCAGAATAACTGAGGCAGAAGAACGGATAAGTGACCTGGAAGATAAAATAGTGGAAATAACTACTGCAGAGCAGAATAAAGAAAAAAGAATGAAAAGAACTGAGGACAGTCTCAGAGACCTCTGGGACAACATTAAATGCACCAACATTCGAATTATAGGGGTTCCAGAAGAAGAAGAGAAAAAGAAAGGGACTGAGAAAATATTTGAAGAGATTGTAGTTCAAAAATTCCCTAATATGGGAAAGGAAATAGTTAATCAAGTCCAGGAAGCACAGAGAGTCCCATACAGGATAAATGCAAGGAGAAATACGCCAAGACACATATTAATCAAACTGTCAAAAATTAAATACAAAGAAAACATATTAAAAGCAGCAAGGGAAAAACAACAAATAAAACACAAGGCAATCCCCATAAGGTTAACACCTGATCTTTCAGCAGAAACTCTGCAAGCCAGAAGGGACTGGCAGGACATATTTAAAGTGATGAAGGAGAAAAACCTGCAACCAAGATTACTCAATCCAGCAAGGATCTCATTCAGATTTGATGGAGAAATTAAAACCTTTACAGACAAGCAAAAGTTGAGAGAGTTCAGCACCACCAAACCAGCTCTACAACAACTGCTAAAGGAACTTCTCTAGGCAAGAAACACAAGAGAAGGAAAAGACCTACAATAACAAACCCAAAACAATTAAGAAAATGGGAATAGGAACATGCATATCGATAATTACCTTAAATGTAAATGGACTAAATGCTCCCACCAAAAGACACAGATTGGCTGAATGGATACAAAAACAAGACCCATATATTTGCTGTCTACAAGAGACCCACTTCAGACCTAGAAACACATACAGACTGAAAGTAAGGGGATGGAAAAAGATATTTCATGCAAATGGAAACCAAAAGAAAGCTGGAGTAGCAATTCTCATATCAGACAAAATAGACTTTAAAATAAGACTATTAGAAGAGACAAAGAAGGACACTACATAATGATCAATGATCCAAGAAAAAGATATAACAATTGTAAATATTTATGCACCCAACATAGGAGCACCTCAATACGTAAGGCAAATACTAACAGCTATAAAAGGGGAAATCGACAGTAACACATTCATAGTAGGGGACTTTAACACCCCACTTTCACCAATGGACAGATCATCCAAAATGAAAATAAGGAAACACAAGCTTTAAATGATACATTAAACAAGATGGACTTAATTGATATTTATAGGACATTCCCTCCAAAAACAACAGAATAAACATTTATTCTGTTTATGGATAAACATAAACATAAACATAAACATGGAACATGGAACATTCTCCACGATAGATCATATCTTGGGTCACAAATCAAGCCTTGGTAAATTTCAGAAAATTGAAATTTTATCAAGTATGTTTTTCGACCACAACGCTATGAGACTGGATATCAATTACAGGAAAAGATGTGTAAAAACTACAAACACATGGAGGCTAAACAATACACTACTTAATAACGAAGTGATCACTGAAGAAATCAAAGAGGAAATAAAAAAATACTTAGAAACAAATGACAATGGAGACACGACAACCCAAAACCTATGGGATGCAGCAAAAGCAGTTCTAAGAGGGAAGTTTATAGCAATACAATCCTACATTAAGAAACAGGAAACATCTCGAATAAACAACCTAACCTTGCACCTAAAGCAATTAGAGGAAGAAGAACAAAAAAACCCCAAAGTTAGCAGAAGGGAAGATATCATAAAAATCAGATCAGAAATAAATGAAAAAGAAATGAAGGAAATGATAGCAAAGATTAATAAAACTAAAAGCTGGTTCTCTGAGAAGATAAACAAAATTGATAAACCATTAGCCAGACTCATCAAGAAAAAAAGGGAGAAGATTCAAATCAATAGAATTAGAAATGAAAAAGGAGAAGTAACAACTGACACTGCAGAAATACAAAAGATCATGAGAGATTACTACAAGCAACTCTATGCCAATAAAATGGACAATCTGGAAGAAATGGACAAATTCTTAGAA